>NC_087204.1:7454764-7477264 GCF_015104395.2 Macrobrachium nipponense
GTGGAACTGTCTTTAAAGCTTCTGTGATTTATTTTTCGGTAGCATTCTATTTTTTTTTTTTTTTTTTATTTTTTTTTTTTTTTTACGAAATATAGTCTTTTATTGCTATTTCCTTCATAGACTTAAGATTCATTGGAAATCATATTGCATCTTCGTGAATCATAGTGGGGGGAATAACTACCGAATCTAAAGAGATTCGATTGCACCAATCGAATCGAATCGATTCAATTCATGAAGAATCAACACGATTCATGATTCGTCTTGATCCGCCAAAAATACCCTACACTTTAACTCTGACTCAATTCCAGTTAATATTTCTCTTAAACTATCCTACACTTTAAATCTGACTTAATTCGAGTAAATATTTCTTCAAAAATATCCTACGCTAACTGTGACCCAATTGGAGTAAATATTTCTCCAAAAATATCCTACACTTTAACTGTAACCCAATTCGAGTAAATATTTCTCCAAAAATACCCTATACATTAAATTTAACCCAATTCGAGTAAACATTTCTCCAAAAATATCCTACACTTTAACTCTGACCCAGTTCGAGTAAACGTTTCTCCAAAAATATCCAACACTTAAACCCAATTCGAGTAACGTATATGATCGATGATGCCATAAAACAGAACTGCAGTTCCCATAGAATTACAGCGAATGGGTAAATCACAATTTGTAACGGTCTGCATCCAAAGGGCAAATGGTGTGTAGTGCCATTTGATGAGGGGGCGCTTTTGTAGCACGGGATCCAGTAGTAATTGCTCTATAAAGAGTTTCATTGGTGGCCAATGGGTCTTCTTTCTGATGGCGCTGAATACATTTGGTTGTATGCTATTTGTTTCCCCTTTTTTTTAGTATAGAGCGAATTTTTTCTTAATTCTTAACAGATTCCTTTACATACTACCTGTCCGTAGATATCATTTTACCAAAGGGAATATTGGAATTTTTATATCAATCTGGCTTGATGTTAAATAATATAAAGAACTTTTATGATCTTTCATTTCCCTTTCTTTTTTTTCTTTTTTTTTTTTTGGTATAGAGCGAATTTTTTCTTAGTGCTAAGATTCCTTTGCTTGCTCCCTGTCCCTAGATATCATTTACCAAGAGAGTATTGATATTTTTTTATATTAATCTGGCTTGATGTCAAATATAATATAAGGAACTTTCATTATCTTTCACATATTTTTTTTAGTATAGAACAAATTTATTTTCTTAATACTAAGCCGAGTATTGCCATTTTTATGTTAATCTGGGTTGATGTCAAATGATATAAAGAACTTTTACTATGTTTCATCTCTTCTTGTCCGGATATCAACGAAAGATTGCAGCAAGCTTGTCTTATTCTAGAAAAGCGACATGAAAATAATAATCAATATTGCCACGTCTATAAAGACGTGAAAACCCTCTAATATAATGAATTGAAAGTTTTCATTAATAATTACCAGGTGTTTAGCTTCAATAACTCCAGTCAGTTTTATATAATTTAAGAATGGCTCTTACACACAATCGCAGATACTATAAATACATTTTATTATAAATATATAAATCACCCGCATCTCAGAATTGTGTAACTTACAATAATAGGAAATCCTTACGTACATTGGGAAGGTAAAAAAAATACCCGCCTTCTTATCTTATCTGAAAAGGAAACTGACTATCGGGGAAAGTCGAGAATTATAACAAAAGCCCTAACGAGGTCATTGTTAAAGGCGTTTAAGATCGGGTCAAGTGAGGTCGAAGTTCGTCTTCAATTTTGGATCGGTTGAAAAATTGAATCCTTCGTCGATAGGAGAGAGAGAGAGAGAGAGAGAGAGAGAGAGAGAGAGAGAGAGAGAGAGAGAGAGAGAGATTTCAAATAACAGGTGTGCATGTGAGTTTGTATGATATTGCGATATTGCAAATGCAAATGCGAGACTGAGGCCAATGGGGTATTGTAGGAGTAAGACTGTAATAATAATAAATAATAATAATGATAATAATAATAATAATAATAATAATAATAATAAACATTTGACTAACTATTAACGGAGGAGAAAACAAGCAACGAAAGATAATTTTTGATGTAGTTAAGTAATTATTTCATGACATGGATGTTACAGAAAGCAAGATTGGATGTTTTCGATATTATATAAACGTTGTAAAAACTACAAATAAACTTTGTGTATATATATATATTATATATATATATATATATATATACTATTAATTATCTTATATATATATATATATATATATATATATATATATATATTATATATATATATATATACACGCACACGCACAAACACGAAATCAACCTTCTCTAAGGAATCCTTTTAGAATTGATGTTGACATATTCGTCTGGAATAATGTATTAACGTGAAGAGAGAGAATTTGTGCCATCTATCGTCATCGCCCTCGAAGACCTTAGTGAGAACATCTTATTTTTGCAAAATCTTTATTCGCAGGAAATGAAAACATTGTTGCAAATTCTTTATTCGCGGGAAATGAAAGTGTCGCCTTCGAGGCCTTACATCAGTGTCATTTCCACCACCGACACCGACTGACTATCACATACTGAACCCAAGGACGTATTTTCATTTTCCCTCCTGGAAACTGGGAACTGGAAATTGGGAATTGGAGGGAGTCGAAGTTAAACCGAAGAACTCGGATTCATATTCCAGCTGTTCCGACGATGGACGGAAAAATCGTGTGGAGAGCGATTTAAAGTTTTGCCATTACCCTGAATCATGGTAAGTTTGTGGGGACCAGTTGGTGAAGTCACGGTAAAATGTATTTATTGTTATATTGTAGACTTTTACCAACCTATTACATCAGTTGTATCGATAATGGCGGTAGAACCGAAAGACGTAGATGTTGAAACAAAAATCAGTCATCAAAAAGACGGCAAAAACCCCAGAAATATTTGATTTAAATTGAAATATTTTTAAGCTTTTTTATGTTTATTTTTTTGTTCTGGTTTAGAATCGCGCATCGTTACAGAAAACAAACTTTTTGTTATTTGTTTATTTTTTTTTTAAGTTCCCATAGTTCTTGGGGATGTTTACTAAGTTTTTATTATTCTTTGATTAGTTCCTCGTTGGACGAGTGGTTTTCGAGCTCGGCTGCCAATCCGGTGGTCCGAAGTTCGATTCCCGGCTCGGCCAACGCGGAATCAGAGGAGTTTATTTCTGGTGATAGCAATTCATGTCTCGATATAGTGTGGTTCGGATCCCACAATAAACTGTAGGTCCCGTTGCTAGGTGACCAATTGGTTCCTAGCTACTTAAAAATATCTAATCCTTCGGACCAGCCTAGGAGAGCTGTTAATCAGCTCAGTGGTCTGGTAAACCTAAGATATACTTAACTTTTTATTATTCTTTGAAATACCCACAGTTCTCGGGCTACCCACAGATACGCCATGTAATGCGTTTACTGTAAATTTTTTATTATATTTGAAGTACCCACAGATGCACCATGTATTGCGTTTACTGTATGCCCTTTACAAGACTTAGTAAAATTTCAAATACCCATTTTGGAAACAAAACAGAAATACAAACACGGATACCAACCCTCTTATTTGATACTTTATTCAATTTTACTTCAATTTTCATTTAACTTACAACTTTCAATAGGTATTCTATTCATCCGTTCAGAGCAGCATATATATCCGTGTTATGAGACATTGAAATGTTTAATTAATCTGGTAAGCAAGAATAAAATTGACTGACAGGTGAGGTCATCTACAGATCTACCGATGTCATGAGTGGCACATGATGGTCATTAGAATGTTATTATCGGTTAGTTTATCCCTGTCGATTCACGGGGTGACCGGACAGTTTGATACTGGACATATTGATACCGGACATTTTGATACCGGACATTTCGTTACCGGACATTTTGTGACTAGGATTTTTTACTACCGGACATTTCGATACCACTATGTGTGTGCGCGAAGATAAGAGTTTCTTTAGAGGGCCACACTCTTCTTATAATTGGTTGTTTATATAATTGCCACACTTTTCTTGTAATTGGTTGTTTTAATGTTTTATTCAAACACCTGCTATTTATAGTAAACATTGGTCGGAACCTAAATATTCTCAGTTTTTTTATCACTCTCAGTCTACTACCAAAGGGTCAACTACTAACGCTCAGCTATCAACGATAAATATAGATATTCTTATTTTATCACCCATGGCTCGTCTAATTGCTTCAACAAAAAATGGAAAAAAATTAGTGGATGATCTAAACTATATATATGATAAACACAAAACTGATAAGGATGGTTCAAAGCAGTATTGGCAGTGCGAAAATAGGATGTGTAAAGCCCGCGTACACACCTATGTTGGTGATAGTGACAACAAAATCGTTAAGACTGTAGGTGAGCATAATCACAGTGCTACAGCAGCAAGAGTGGAATCAAAACTAGCACATCATCAAATGAAAATAATGTCTAGTTCAACACAAGATGCTCCTCGTACTATAATATGTAAAGAAACCCAAAATCTGAATGTATGTTTTAGGGCTTGTGCCTTGTATGATAAGGCGCCCTATGAGGTAATGTTAGACTTGCGATAATCTTACGCAAGTCGGTTGGTATTGCACATCCATCTTCAATGGAGTGTTTTGGGGTTTGTAGATCACTTACGAAGTCGGGATTATCTTCTTGTTTATGACGATAATGTGTTAAACTCATGGTGAGGAGGTTCTTGTAGAAAACACGAAGTATAAAAATATATATATTCTTCTGAAGTTTTACATGCTGAAGATCAGATATGATTGTACAAGTCTTCTAATAACGATAGCTTGATCGCTTCTGCCAATGATGATGGCTACTTCTGTTCTCTCTACATGATAAAGCTTAGGTAAAGAGATACAGGTCTTCTAATGACGATAGCTAACTCTGTTCTGCCTGTCTACCATCTCTGTTACAAGTTATGAAGGAACAGACAGTAGTTCGAACATATGAACATACTATCAGATGACATAGTTACATACGAACACACAATCAAATGAGACACGCTACAGATCACGTAGGCCGTTTGAATTATAGGTCGCGGTAGTTGTCTCAAGCAGGGAGCTTGGACTAAGGTTATAAACAATTGAATGACTACAGGTGACGGCATGTTATCTTAGCCTACTTTTATTGTATACGTCATCTTTAGCGTCTCTAGTCTGATCACCTTCCTGCAAGCAATCTGGTTGACCTCTTTAGTTTTAGTCTTTTATATATATATGGACTAACATTCCATATTTTTATTATGTAAACACTTACATATGTGCTATTTCAGAATTAGCTTCAGTATCTTCGTTGAGTCGTAGTATCAGGCGTTGGAGACAAATGGAAGAAAATGTACCGCCTATACTTCAGGTACTGCATGGTTATTTGATTCCTGATCAGTATTGTTACCTTGAAAATGGTTTGAAGTGGCTACAGTTTGACAGTGGAGAACATGATACTGAAAGAATTTTAATATTTGCTACTGACTCGGGAATTAGTGACATCAAAAGAGCCAAAAGTTGGGCCGTAGATGGAACTTTTAAGTGTAGCCCAATTATTTATTATCAACTGTACACTTTACATATTCAAGACAACGGCATTAGTGTTCCGAGAATGTTCGCCTTGTTGCCAAATAAGATACAAGATACTTATGCTAGACTATTTACTACTATAAAAGAACTCTTGCATAATGTAGAACCAGCCACTGTGATGATGGATTTTGAAAAAGCAGCCATCAATAGTTTATTAGATATTTTCCCTAATTCAGATGTTTCTTGTTGCCTATTTCACCTGTCACAAAATGTTTACAAACAAGTTGTAACATTAGGTTTCAAACATTAATATCACCAAGATGATAATTTTAGTTTAAAAGTGAGATGTTTACCCGCGCTTGCTTTCCTTCCCATTGACGATGTTATTGACGGCTTCGAAGAATTAACTGATGACGACGATTTTCCGCAAGAGTTTGTTGCATATTTCGAAACAAATTATATTGGAGGAGTGAGGGGTCGTGGCCAACGAAGGCGAAGAGTCGAGCCAGCCTTCCCTATTCATTTATGGAATGTTCATGAACGCATTGAAAATGGTATGCCAAGCACCAATAACTATGTTGAAGGATTTCAAAATGCTCTAAGAACGTCAGTGACAAATGTGCATCCTAACATTTGGTCCCTTATAACTGCTTTAAAACATGCAGAGGCTCTCAGTGCAACCAGAATTGCCCATCTCAATCGTGGAGACAGCGCAACCTCAAAGAAAAAATACAGAGACGCCGATCAGAGTATAAAAAAATTCCTGGAACGGTATGACCCCTCAAATAAAATACAATATCTTTGTGGAATTGCTCATAACATTAAACATTTTTAACTAGATAATATTGTTGCTTTTTCTTTAATCATATTTGTACTGTGTTTTACAAATTAATACATTTTTGTATATATATTTTTTATTTGTACTTTTAACTCCTTACTTTTGACACATAATTTGGATTTATACTTTATATAATGGTATCGAAATGTCCGGCAGTGAAAAAGCCTAGTCACAAAATGTCCGGTAACAAAATGTCCGGTATCAAAATGTCCGGTATCAAAATGTCCAGTATCAAACTGTCCTAGAACCGATTCACGGATGGGTATTGTTGTTTCAAAGACTTTCTGACATACGTGTTAGGATTTAGTTTAAGTTCCATAAGGTTCCATAAGCAGGAAGAAGCGCCTTAGTGGCGTGATCGGTATGGTCTTGACCTGCCACCTCGGTGGCAGCGAGTTCGATTCTCGGGCATTCCATTGAGGTGTTAGAGGTTTGTATTTCTGATGATAGAAGTTCACTCTCGACGTGGTTCGGAAGTCACGTAAAGCCGTTGGTCCCGTTGCAACGTAAAAACACCATAAAAAAAAAAAAAATACAAATAAACATAAGCCAGAAGAGACGGTGTGCAACTCGAAGATTATATTATTCTTCGCTGCATGATTTTATCAGATTTAGAATAGCTAAACCTTGATTGCTGTCATAACCCTACAAAATCTTCTCATAACACAATCTACAGCTATAGTAGACTCACATCAGCCGTGCATTTGAAGTCTAGGCCAGTCCCTTACGACGCTACTGATTGGCTGTTGATAAGCCAATGACCGGGCTGGAAACTCTCTGTCTCTCGAGAGAGTTCGCATAGGCAGGATGTATGTTCCATCCTTCCTGAAATATACGTCTTTCAGGACAGGTGGAACATACATCCTGCCTATGTGAACTCTCGAGAGAGACTGAGAATTCCCAGCACTGTGATCGGCTTATCAACAGCCAACCAGGAGCGTCGTAAAGGACTGGCCTAGAAGTCAAATGCACGGCTGAATCTACTATAGTCTCTCTCTCTCTCTCTCTCTCTCTCTCTCTCTCTCTCTCTCTCTCTCTCTCTCTCTTTCACCCCTGTCTGGTCTCTGCGTTTTAGATGAAAAGTTTGAGCGCGAACAGTTTACGATTAAATTGAAGCTGGGCGCCTATATAAACATATTGTCCAAACATTCTTGGAGCAAAGGTTTTTGATCTCAGAAACCTCTTTCTGAGAGTGAAGACGTGTTATTCGAGATCGTTGTGTTTGGATTTTTTTTTTTTTTTTATACCTCACGCCCTTTCACAACTTCGAAGTGAATGAAATGCAAAAATTCCTTCATGAACGAAAGTTGTTCGGTAAATATCATATTTTTTTTTATTAAGATTCAAGTCGTAATTATAATTGTTGTTAGTTAATATCTTCCTTCATGAACAAAAGTTGTTCGGTGAATATAATATTTTTTTTTTTTTTTTTTAGATTAAAGTCGCAATTTTTATTGTTAGTTAATATCGTCCTTCATAAAGGAAAGTTGTTCGGTAAATATAATATATATATTTTTTTTAATATTCAAGTCGTAATTTTTACTGTTGTTAGTTAATATCGTCCTTCATGAACGGAAGTTGTCAGGTAAATACCAGGTTTTATTTATTTATTTTTTATTTTTTGAAAGATTCAAGTCGTAATTTTTACGGTTTTTAGGTAATATCCTTCTTCATTCTAAAGCTTAAATAATTCCATTTTATATATATATATATATATATATATATATATATATCATATGTATCTGTGTGTGTATGTGTGTGTGTGCGTTTGTGCGTGTATGTGTTCAAAAACGTCATGTTACGTGAATTGCCCCTTTGATTGCGTGCGTTAATCGGAATAAATGTCTGTTGGTAATTAGTAATATTCTGGTGGAAGGCGGTGACTGATTCACCCTGAGCGTTAAATGAAGAAAAAGTAGTTACTGAAAAGAACGTTCACGGATATTAAAATCTCCCAGGTTAATTAGTAGTCTGTCAACAACAACCACTCCGTTAGCTCTCTGACCCCTCCCCTTCTTGATTATTTTTAAAATATTCCAGCTCACAGTAGATGTACGTTGTGGTTTATGTAAATCTTTATTTGTTTTTCGCTTCGTGAATTTCACCTTGGTTGGACGAACTATTTTATAAGACTCATTATTTGTCGTCTTGAGCTATTCGCTCATTTGTTTTATTCATTTTTTCACTCATTTTAACTCGTTGATTCGCCTCTTCTTTCAGTTTGTGACTTATGCGTAATTGCGAGAGACGTTACTGTTTAATTAAACGTGCTGACATTTACTTTGAACAGATTTTCGAAGTTGTAAGAAAGATAGAGATGGACGGTTGTCAGGATGGAGGTACGAGTAAACGGACCTTCCATACGTAGGCCTTTAGTACATACAACCATTTTGTCCTAGTAGCAAGTCAGATGGTGCTTGATCGAACTCTGCAAATACAGTTTGGCGATAAATTTCCTGTCAATATCCGCAGTATAAAGTTGCCTTTAAAAGCACGAAGTCTTTTTTTGATTTTATCAGTTTCCACCTTCCTTTCCCCCGCTCTATCTTGCCCCCCTCCCCCCACCCATCTTGCATTCGTCATAGTAATATTTGACGGCCAGAGGATGACGCTGAAGGATGATATCATCTCGAGAAAATTGTCTCCGTCTTTGATAATCTCTCATGAACAAATCAGTAGGAATTGAGAATTCTCCATTGGTGGGTAAATGACGGGTTTCGTTTTACTACACAGTTTGCAGATCATTTTAAATCTTCAGATGTCACTAAAGAAATAAAAAAAAAAAAAAAAAAAAAAAAAAAAAACAAAAAAAAAAAAAAAAAAAAAACTTCTTTTCATCCACTGGCACTAAAAAAGAAAGACAAATTTTTTTTTTTCTTCCAATGGAACGAAAAAAAAAATGCTTAAGAAAATCATCCACTGGCAGTAAAAAAATACACTTTTTCATCCACTGGCTCTTAAAAAAATCTTTTTCATCCACTGGAACTAAAAAAAAAAAATACTAAAAAAAATCATCCTCACGCACTAAAAAAACACTTTTTCATCCACTGGCACTAAAAAAAAAAAAAAAAAAACAAAAAAAAAAAAAAAAACATGCTTTTTCATTCACCTCCTACCCTCCCTCTATCCCTCTCTCTCTCTCTCTCCCTGGCTCTCTCGTGTACTCAAGAGACAGCGGCCATTCCGTAATTCGGCGACGGTGAATAAAATGAGGTTCATTTGGCCCAGACTGCCAGTCGTTTCCACCTTTGAAGATAATGCGATTGCCGCGAAAGAGCACCAACTGCGACGCCTGATTGCAAAACCGATATTGTTGCTGGAAAATCCGCGAACCCGACGTCTGGAATGGCAGGTGGCTTCCAGGGTCCCGAAAGGAGAAGCAGTCACCACAAAAGAATAGTAGTAGCGCCTCAGTGACGTGGTCTGTTTGGTGTTGGCGTGCCACCTCGGTGGGGCGAGTTCGATTCTAGGGCATTCCATTGAGGAGTGAGTGATGTATATTCCTGGTGATAGAAGTTCACTCTCGAAGTGGTTGGGAAGTCACGTAAAGTCGTTGGTCCCGTTGCTGAATAACCATTGGTTCGATGCAACATAAAAACACCATACAAACAAACAAACAAAACAAAAGAATAGTTTGGGTGAAATTGCGCATGGACGTGTTAAATCAGAATCATGATTTTTGCTGATTTTTACTAATTGATTCCACGTTTGTAAAATATAAGTTCAAAATCAAATGCAGAATTACATTTGTTCAATTTTCATTTGTTGCAAGGAAAAAATCCTTTTATCTGTAGTATCTAGAAGCAGTCCTCACAAAAGATTAGTGTGAAATTGCGTATGAACGCGTTAAATCATAGTCATGAATATTGCTAATTTATACTCATTGTTTCCATGTTTGAAAATTATAAGTTCAAAATCAAATGCAGAATTATGTTTGTTCAATTTCCATTTGTTGCAAGTTAAAAACTTCTATCTGTAGTACCTTGATTAACCCTTCGTCAATCAAGACTGTCTTCAATCATGGATGAAGATTCATGTCTTGGGACGATCCTCTCATTCAAGCGCTTTTTAACTATGGCGTGCTGGTCATGAAGAGAGAGGAAGTATGTGGAACTTTCTCACCATCAAAAAAAGAAAGTAGGATAAAAGTTTTTATATTCACGTTTGCTAAAATTTCCCGAAATTTTCAGAGGTAAAGAGGCTACAGGCTACAGAAAATGCAAAATTTTCTTGTGTTAACACAAATCAACCCATTCTAGTAGCATTAATATGTGACACAATCTAATACCCGCATGTATACATCACTTATATGCACACTGGGCCACGGGCGACGACCACACACACATATATAGTTAGAAAGAGAGAGTAGCATGATATACCACACCACGTACAAAATCTGTAAGGAAACTCCCACCATCTCTCTACTGAAGAAAGTGTCCGAGGCAGAAATCGGAGAATATTTTTTGCCTCGTTAACAAGATTTCAAAAACGCTTGTTGGTCCTGAAGGCTCGATAAGGACAGCTGATAGGCCCTGTATTGCATTCTAAAGGTAATGTCATGCATGGTGCGTGTCAGAATCAAGTGTCTTTAGGACGGATGTGATATTGGTATTTTATTTTATTTATTTATTATTATTATCTATTTATTATATTTATTTATTTTATTCAGTGTTATTTTTTTCTATTTATTCATTTATTTATTTATTTTTTTTTTTTTTGCTTTTTCTCTACTAGTATCTTCAAATTCATGACGACTACAGCATTTTGACAGATGGCGAATGGACAAGAAAAAGATCTACCCTTAAACAATTGATTTTGCAATTCACGGTTCAGACAAGGAGCTTATAACTGAGGTTAATACTTAAAGAACACTTTAAAAAAGATATTTTAGTTATTTGATTTTCCAGGGACCAAAAATATAAAAAATAAAAATCAATGAAGGATTTTTTTTTCGTCAACGCTGAACTAACTAGAGTCAACGGTAACACCATTATATATTCGGTGTTGTGTATTCTAAACAAAATTATTAAAATGCGTCCTCTTCCCTATTAGTTTCAGAACATCTATCTGTCAAATACAGTCGGTTTTCGTTATAAGCCTTAGCAAAACTTTGTGTAAAAGAGAGACAGAGAGAGAGAGAGAGAGAGAGAGAGAGAGAGAGAGAGAGCGAGAAGAGAGAGAGAGGGGGTTGGGGTGGGGGGGAGGAATTATTATTCGTTCCTATCATAAATATAAACTTGATTTTATTTAAAGTTGAATCATTTCCGCTAAAAAAAAAGGATCAACAGACCAAGTGGAGTGCAGAGGTGACCATTATTACAGTAAAAGATGCTTATCCGTCACTGTTATCAGATTATCTTCTCAAAAAAATCTACTCATATTTTTTAATTTTTTTTTTACACGCAGATGTGGGACTTCTCTCAAATAAAAGCAGTATGGTAAAAAATGATCGTTCTAGGGAGCGGTTGCACCTTAGAGGGTAAGTGTTTAAAAACGTTATTTCTCCCTTGTTTCACTTCTTTTATTAATTGTTGTCTGTTTTAGGAGAGAAGGATTTATTGACTTTATTTTTTTCAAAGATGAAGGAAATAAAAACTATTTTTACGATGTGACAGCTTAGTGTGACAGGGCGAACGCGTTGTAGATTTTTTGTTATTCTTTTTTTATTTTTGAAAACTATTTTGTGACTAAGTCTAACCTTATTGCTTCAGCTTTTATGTGAATATGCTGATTAACTAGTATATATATATATATATATATATTATATATAGATATATATATATATATCTATATATATATATATATATATATATATAATATTATATATATATATATATATAATATATATATATATATAGTATATATATATATATATATATATATATATATATATATACATATATATATATATATATATATATATATATATATATATATATATATATATATATATATATATATCATACATATATATACACACACACACACACACACACACACACACACACATATATATAATATATATATATATATATATATATATTATATATTATATAGGAACACCCGAATTCATGTCCGGAGTAAGTTTCCAATTTCTTCCAACATAATATCGGTGTTAATTGAATCTATGGGAATACATAATATCTAAATGAACATACCCTTAGCCAGATCGTTAAGCGCTCGAGAAAAGGTAATTTGAAATCTCATTAATCGTAATATTACCTATTCCCCTAGTTGCAATTTCAAGAATTTTATTCACATTTATTTTGATTAGAATTGCATTGGGGTATTTTAACGAATTAAATGTATATTTCCTCGAGTCGTTAACCCATAATAAGGGATCAATAACTGTGTACTTGGGATATGGTAATCTTGTCTAATAATTTCATTTATGTAGAAGTTTCTTTCTCTCGTGAAATCCAGAACTTTGTTATTACGAATTCTTCATCTGTTGACGCTAAGTATTTTCCTCTGTTTTTGCTTATATAAGTATGTATTTATTATAGAAATAAAACTTATTTTTTATATATTTACTATTTTGATTAAAGGCAAGGTCGTTTTAATCAACGTAGCATACTATATTTGCTGAAAACTGACTAACAAAGATCTCAGATTATAACCAATGCTAAGTTGAGGTTAAGAAATTAATATGCTTGACAGACATGCACATTCTTAGGAAGCAAGAAATCTTCAGAGGTCATCTCTAGAGGTCACCTGAGATTTTCCTTATGAAATTAATATCTCAACTGTTAATTTAAAATGGGCAGACTCGTATATTCCGAGGTTGAAAGCGTTTATGATTACACAAGATATGAAAATAGGGTCACTCTTCTGCTGAGAGACTTACGATTATAGGTATGTGTGAAGAACTAGTATAGATTGTGCATATTGAAGTGATGCATAATGAAATGTCAAAATCCTCTCAAGTTCATTAATATGAGGTAAAGAAATATTTTACCACACAGAAATACGAAGTGAAAAGCCACGAACAAGAGGTATGAAATATAACGAATGTTGGAAATTTAAGTCCAAATCCGAACAAGGAACCTCTTTTATGGAGAAACATAAGCTTCACTGAATGGAAGTTCTCCTGTTCAACCAACGTTACCGTGATCATAGTACGTAATTTCCCTAATTACTCATAATTACGTTCTCGGAAACTGGACCAAGACACGTTTTTGCAGAATGAGACACGAACTTTAAACTTTTGCACGAATTTCTGACTGGGGGAGAGTTGTAACTTAAATTCTGGAACATGCCCTTACTGAAGACGCCTTCTCCCGGGGGCTGAGGGGGTGGGTGGGTGTTTGTAGCGCCATTAGCGCACCTGTAGGCATTACTTAAGGTTATTCTTTCATCTTACTATCCAACCTCTGCTAACACTTGATTCATAGTGCAACTGCTTTGAGGTTTTCCTCCTGTTACACTTTTCAAACTTTTTGCTGTCAATTCCCTTTCAGCGCTGAATGACCTCATAGGTCCCAGTGCTTGACCTTTGGCCTAAACTTTTATCCCATTAGATTCCACACAAAAGGCGCGATGATTACTACGCAGTATGGCGTTTATGATATTATCAATTAGCAGATTTGCATGAACGTGCAGAAAGGACATAATTAGCAGTGTATATGTTTTTCTTACTAATGCAGACTGTGTCAGCATTTAAAGAAGAGCGTATACCGTCTGCATCTGTGTGGCTTTAAGTCGCTCTGATTGTCTTTGTAAAGAAACTGTGTGTTCTGTCTTATTTTCTACATTAGTGCAATAACAGTTGTGTGAGCAAGATGGTCCTTAAGTACAGTTGGAAGTTGGCTTCTACTAACTACGAAGAGTAACAGTTTGTCCTCTCTCTCTCTCTCTCTCTCTCTCTCTCTCTCTCTCTCTCTCCACTGCAGTGGATACCATTATCATATGCAACAAGTTGAAGGTAGCGCAACTAATTATCCGTAATCATGCCCCCCGCCCCCCTCCCCAATTAAGCTGAGACTGAGAGACAATTGCAGTATGTCACGAAATATAAGCAAGTCAATTTTATTCTGTGCTGTCTATACGTCTGTTGTGTATATTCTTATGTATATATGTGTGTGTGTGTGTGTGTTTGTGTGTGTGTGTGTGTAGTGCTTAGCCTTTGTGTTTATTTATTTATTTATTTTTTTTTAGAGGAGGTTGTGTCTGAAACAGGAGGAATATTGACAAACTCGTCCCCGGCGGGCATTTGCTAACAGCCGGCTGGCCAGCCGTGTTTTGGTCGGCTTTTCATAATTCCATTTAGCAGTTGACACCCCCCCCCCCCCTACCCCACCCTTTCTTTCGAGGGTAAGCTCTCATACTCCAAGTTTTAGGTTCTTTTTTAGATGCCAGTGGCAGGTTATTCGTACCTTGTTCTAAATGGTGCCTCTTTTTTATATATTCTGTTTTATTCGGTTGTTAAAAAAGAGCATTTATGTATTTTTTAAAGCTATTTTTTGATTCGAAAGTATAGGTATACGGTGATACTGTCGGTATCTGTTCAAAGGTATGTGCAGTGATACAGTCAAGCACTGTTGATACGCATATGTCTTATATATTCAGTTCTAACAAATGCACGACGTCCAAAACAGATTCCAGATAGATTCACATACAGGGACCTACAGGACACTTAAACAGCCCCCCCCCCAAAAGAAAAAAAAATTAAAGAAATAAATAAATAAATTAAAACAGTCTCTATCATAAAAAATTTTTTCTTCGGTCAAGAAATTGAAGGAAGAATTATTTAAATCATCGTATGACTATGTCAAATATGTTATCTTTCCCGCTAGCATCGGTCAAAGCGGGCGGGTTAACACGACTTGGTTGAATCAATATTTACCTGTGTTAGCTACATTCAGTGATGAAATGAACAAATTGGTAAAATATGTTGCGTGGCTTTAATGAAAAAGAATTTATCCCTGTTGGAGGAAAGTTGCGTGGAAGATTTATATATGAAAAACTTGTTAGCTAAATTTAAAAGCTTTGAGGTACTAGATGAAACGTCGTCTTTGATACACGGTCGGGAAGCTGTTGGAGAAGACGTATGTGGCATATACTAGGGTTGTGATGTAGCCGTGTGTTTCGATGAAGTATTGTTTTTGACGTGTTTGTAGTTTTTTTTCCATTGTATGTATTTGTATGGAATATTAATTCATTCTCCCTGTATTTAGCATTGGTTTTTATTATATCTCTTTTATAGCTGAGGGTCGTGCCATGGCCAGTCTGCTAAAGAGAAGAGCATTGTTGTTCTCGCCTTTATATCCTTTTCATAGTTTTGTGTAATTTCAGGGAAAGCAACACAGTTCAAGGGAGCATGAAATTTCCTGTGTTTAAGTATATGTGGCACCATTTTTGTTTTTAGTTTGTTAACGAACATATTGCTTTATTCTTAAAAAAAATAGATAAATAAAAGTTCGTATATCGCCAAAACTAGACATCATTATTATTTTTCACAAAGTTGCCAGCCATAAATAGCATTTATTTTTTCGTGGAGTGGCCTGGACCCTAAGACATCACGTTCGCAATACACTGCATTTGCTCCAGTGGAGATTGGATAACAGATAACTGATTGAATATGATTGGCTGACGACAGTGTTTTGGTCTTCAAGGAACAGCAACTGATAAAAAGATGATGTTCCTATCTTCCATATATATATATATATATATATATATATATATATATATATATATATATATTATATATATATGTATATATATATAGTTTAGAGTTAGGTGAGTGTCTGTATGTGTATATATATAGGTCATGTACGAAGTTGCAACGAATTTAGGCCTGCGTATATCAGCGTCTGATTTATTTAATCTCGTTTTAATTAGCGTTTCCACAACGGGATGAAATTTCATTTTGTTTCCCTGGCCCCGTGAAATCATTTGGTGATAAAAGTCCCAAAGTTATTAGTCTCTCTTCCGCGACTGAGTTCAGAGGAATTTTAGGATGCTCCCTCGTTTAATTTTGAGCTTTTGCTCTCTAGTTTTCTGTCCGCCTTCAGATCTGAAAAACTACAGAGGCTAGAGGGTTGCAAATTGGTTTGTTGATCATCCATCTTCCAATCATCAAACATACCAAATTGCAACCCTCTAGCCTCAGTAGTTTATATTCTATTCAAGGTTAAAGTTAGCCATGGTTCGTGCATCTGGCAGCTCTTTCTGGAGGCGTGGGACGCACCCTCACTTAAATCAAGTGTCGGGCATAATGTTACGGTTTTAAATAATAGCTAGTTCATATGAGATTGTGGTTGTAAAAGAGTGCAAATTACCATATTTTATATAACAAGATGAATATGTGGTCAGGTAGACCTACAACAGTGTCAAATTATCTTCAAAACTATTACATCTTTCACATATATGGCGGCATCTTACTTTTATACATTTTCTTGTCTAACGATGAAGTCACCATTATTAGGGATATGAAAGTCAAATTTCCATAATTTTTTCGAAATTGTTATTCTTGCCCCGCCTGTATAGTAGTTAGTGTCGTGGTGTGACACCTGCTTTGTGGGGGGGGGGGGGGAAACGTTAATTTCTTATATGAAAATGGTAAGCAGATGCCAGTAACTTGTTGGTATTTGTGCATAGACATGAAAACGTTAGGAACAAACAAAATCAACACACTCACACACACACACACACACACACGGAGCGACCAAATGAATATACCAGATTTTTTTTTTTTTCCACTCGTTACAAGCAGGACCACTTCTTAATCATCCACAGCGTTCCCGGCAGCCCTTTGTATCAGACAAGCAAATGCACGTGATGTCACTTTTATTGCGACTGAAAAGCAGCGAACTCTCGCATTTAACAATGAAATAAAAGGTGTGACCCAATATGCACTTTTCCGATCAAAAGCAGGAGCGATTTGCGTCGTCGATTTCGTGATCCCTTTCTACTTCCTAACACGAATACATGTCTCACAGGCTTGGCCCAAATACAGATTGCACTTATTTTTTTTTTTTTTCCGTTATTCGCTGACAGTTTTCCGTATGAATGAGTTCGCCATGCGCCTTTTAGAAATGATACAATGGGACGATTATCTTGGCGGTTGTCGACGAGCATGCTAAAGGTTTCATAATTGCCGATGATTATTAATTCAAATTCAGTCGGTTATGTGACCGTGTGTGTCTGTCTATATATATATGTGTGTGTGTGTGTGTGTGTGTGTGTGTGTGTGTGCGTAACTTTCTAGTTTCATTGCTTTCTTTCTTCGAGCATTCATAAGCTCAAGTCGCACCGTATGACCTGATAGGCAAAACTTTCATCCGTTCCAGAAATGACTTCAATATGACCCATATCTCCTTGTTTGTACCTTCTTTATGGATGGGGAATTAGGTGTCTCATTTCCGTTCAGAGCCGTCGGCACTGCATCAGGTTATTATGTGCACATATATGAACAGTACCTTTGGCTATTTGCTTGCTTCATTTCTTAGCAAAGGGGATAAAAGAAATTGTAATTAGTCTGATATGCAATCCGTCATTGCGAAAAGATGACAGATCTGACACCTGAGAGAGAGAGAGAGAGAGAGAGAGAGAGAGAGAGAGAGAGAGAGAGAGGAGAGAGAGAGATGAAATGTTATATGATAAAAATATGAACTACACTAATAGAGATGACATATCTCACACCTGAACACTTGTAATCATTGTTGCCAATTTAGTGGAACTTGGCACATACGCCGATGCCTTTACAAACTGTTTTTTTTCATGAATTCTAGATGTCACAGTAATGAAATAATAATAAAATTGCTGTAATTTATGTCCATATATTACAAATAGATACACTAAATTCCACAGTTTTGTGTAAGTCTTTTTCCAAGTTTTGAGGGTAAACACAAACCAATTGGCAACGGTGCTTGTAATTAGCCATTTCTGGATTAGGTGCGTTATTATGTGCGAGTGATTCGCATAAGACCCTTTCGTTTGTTTTGCAAGATCTCTTACAATTCTTTCGTATTAACGAGGCAGAGCGGTTCAGTTCATAGGTATTTCGAATATCGTTTGTCTGGAACAAAATGACTTGGGAGCAAACTAAGTGAATTTGCACGCGTCACATTCTTGCGAAATGTGTTGACTTCGATATCTTATTGTGTTCGAGAGAGAGAGAGAGAGAGAGAGAGAGAGAGAGAGAGAGAGAGAGAGAGAGAGAGAGAGAGAGAGAGAAGAAGCCGGATCAGAGCCTGATAGGGAGAAATGACTGGTTATTGCTTCGCCTCGAATAGGTTTGCATCGTATTCGTAAATTAATCCGGCAATTGAATCGTGTGTATTCTGAAATTCTGCCGGGAAAATGAAACACAATATTGTCAAATATTTTTAAACTTTGAAATGACGGGAAAATAGCAGATGTTGGTTAAAAAAAAAGGACCAAAAAGACCTTTGTTCTAATCAAGTAGCACCTGTGCCAATATAGCACAAAAAGATATGGCCGACGTGGCCAGTTGATTCCTAGGTGAGATGATACTTGAAAACTTAAATCTGCAATACCTCGTTCCAATCAGAATATCTTTGTGCCAAATGAACTCTCGATTGCTTTGTATTGTTACAATAAGCGTTGCCATTTCAATCAGAAGCGTCTGGTAACTTTTAATTTTATGTCATCTTCGGGTTGAAGACCAAACTGGTGACACATGAAATTACGTCTCCGTAGGACGGTAGTGAAAACTCCGTAGGTGGAGTCTTTGAATGGGTTCATTATTAGTTAGCGAAACTTTGATCTCCCTACTTCTAGGAAGGAATGGAACCAGAGAGATAGTTATGAAAGTCGGAGAAATTCAAGTCATTTTTATTTTATTTATATAATTTTTTTAATGTCTAGACTTATGGAGAGAGGGGTGGGGGGGGGGGGGGGGGGGCGTGAAGAGTCTATCCACTTTCATGGTTATCGCAGGAGCTGCTGCAGAAATGTCTTAGTTGTTCTGCTTGCTGTAATGATTTGATACTCTCGATCACACAACTTTATGCTTGCTTATTCAATCACCTAATAAGGTGTGATCTGACTTCCAGCTTACACAAGCCGAGTGCTAAAATCTAAGCACAAATAATGCGTTGTTTCACTAACGAAAATTAAAATATATATAATATTTTATATTAAATAATTGTTCTTTACTGCTTAACAAGCCCATTAGTTTATTTTCCAGGTTTTCATTCTATTAAATAAATCATAAATAACCTATATTAAAATTCCTGTATCCTTAACTAATCGCAAAACACACACACACACACACACATATATATATGTATATATATATATTATATATACTATATATATATATATATATATATATATATGTATATAGTACTATTATTTTCATAAACTTGATGTTTTTCACTCTCTGCGGCTGAATATTCCTTTAAACCCATCAGAAGCAAAGAAGTTCCTTGCAGAGTTTTGATCATCAGACCGCACCGTTACTTGGGGCGAAGACGAAAGTAAAAAAAAAAAAAAAGAATGAACACGACAGAGAGCGAAATTGAATTTAGTGGAACGCTGCTGCATCCGACCGGTGATTTAATTTCTGCCCTGCATTTCTGTTCGTATTTTCTTAAAGAGGTTAAAAGGCTTTGGATTCATTAACTTGACGTTTTCAATTTTTTTTCTTGTTTAGTGCAATTTGCTTGATCTTTGAATGCAGACGTAATAAGGTAAGCTACAGTTCTTCAGAGTTTACAGAGAATGCTGCCGTAGCAAATCGCAGTAAAGTTGTAGCTTTTTTGCACAATAAATCGTTTACAGCTTTTATCAGAATTCTTACCAGCTGTTCGCGCGACAAAGCTATCATAGATTCACATCAACCGTACATCTGATGCCTAGGCCAATCCCTTACGACGCTCTTGATTGGTTGTTGATAAGACAGTCACACGGCTGGAAACTCTAAGTCTCTCTCGAGAGAGTTCACATAGGCAGGATGTATGTTCCACCTCTCTTGAGGGACACTTTTCAAAGTATCCCTCAGGAGAAGTGGACCATACATTATCCCTATGTGAACTCTCTTGAGAGAGACTGAGAGTTTCCAGCCCTGTGACTGTCTTATCAACAGCCAATCAGGAGCGCCGTAAGGGATTGGCCTAGGCATCAGATGTACGGTTGATGCGAATGTGCTCTAGTAAACTGATGCCACTTTATATGCCATAGACACTTCTGTTTCGACGTTTATTGTCTGTCATTGAGTTAGCTCTTATGTTATTTTCTCAGTTGGTGAGGTAATGATAGTAAAGCTGTGAATCTGACGTTTAGTAGTGTCTGATTTGTAGCCATTTTTGTATCAGAGAATATGAAATCTGGCATAATGGCGGTAAGAAAAATATGATACAAAATATTGCGCGCATGCCTTTGTTAAGATAGTTATTAGACACCGCTAACAAAAATAGTTCAACAAGGATATATTCGAGTTCGAAATGCTCTGTAATTTTCGTTGAATTTCATCGCGAAATAAAAATTTTAATTGAGCAACAGAAAAGCCTTTAGATAGAACGGTTTCCCAGAAGATGAACCGTCATGGAATGACTGGGTATCGACAAGGGGGAATTATCTATCTATGTATATATATATATATATATATATATATATATATATATATATATTATATAGATTATATATATATATTTATATATATATATATCTTTGTCCGTCCGTCCACACGTGTTCCCATTCGCAATTTTTCCGTCCGCACTTTTTATGTCCGTCCTCATATCTTAAAGTGCTGCAAACTAGTATGTTGATCATCCATCCTCCAGTCATCCAACATACCAAATTGCAGCCCTCTAGCCTCTGCAGTTTCTATTTTATTCAAGGTTAAAGTTAGCAGCCATAATCATGCCTCTGGCACTGCAACAACACAGGCCACCACGGCCGGCTGTGAGTTTCACGGGCCACGGCTCATACAGTATCGCTTTTGAAAACGGTCTTGGATCCGTTAATGGGATAACAACAACCTCGCTGCTAATTAGCATATGGAGTACCAATAAAGTTACCCCAAAATAGTCTTCGCTTGGGTCCAAGTATTCAGAAGGACTGAAAGTGCCCCAGTGCTTGGCTTTGTTGCCTAATTTTCATAAATCATTCAATTAACCAGCCTCTCTCTCTCCCTCTCTCTCTCTCTCTCTCTCTCTCTCTCTCTCTCTCTCTCTCTCTCTCTAATGTACGTACACATCCAAACTGCATGAGTTCATGAAGGTTTTTTTTAGTAAATATCCATGACTTAGAATACCTTCTTCCAAGAAAAAAGTTTCTAAACGACGATCATATCTTATCATATCTGAGTAGATGGGAGTTATCGGATAAAGACCATTTTTAATTAAAAGGTTGTAATTTTTAACTTTACTACGTTCTAGTAATGGTAAAATGTACCTTTTTTCAGGCAAAACCTCCGTCATTTTATCACTAATAGCCATGGGTATATTCATCATCTCATTCATAATTTTATTATTAATTGATATTGAAAAGGCACAATTTGAGTGTTTAATATGTTCAGTCGTTATATCATCATCCATTTCCCATCTACCGATTATTACTGAGCAAAAAAAGCAAGCTACATGATCTAATTTTTTCAAATAATAAAAACCATTAGCGGCGAGATCTCGCGCTTTTTAATTACGACTGTCCATTTTCATTTTTTTATTACGACTCTCCATTTTAATTTTTTTTATTACGACTTTTCATTTTCACTTTTTTATTATGACTTTCCATTTTCATTTATTTATTACGACTGTCCCTTTTTTTCTATTATGTCTTTCAATTTTTATTTGTATTTATTACGTCTTTCATTTTTTTTTTATTTCGACTTTCCGGAAAATGGAAAGTTCAGGAAACCTGCAGATGAAAGTTCTTGTAATACTTTCAAACAGCAGAGGCTTGCAGTAGTAGATTTTGACCCGAAAGCCCCAGGTCACAACTGGCAAATTTAATTAACAAGCGGTTATTATGGGATGCATGGAGAGCCAAGACTTCTCCATATAAGACATTGTAGTTTATAAGCAGCGTTTTGTATATTGTCCCAGTTCTTAGCAGCCTCTAACAAGGCACGTCCTGGACTTAGGAAGAAGAAGAAGGCGATGGTGGAGAGAGAGAGAGAGAGAGAGAGAGAGAGAGAGAGAGAGAGAGAGAGGAGGAGGGGGCCAATTCATAGTTCACGT
>NC_087204.1:7494764-7497264 GCF_015104395.2 Macrobrachium nipponense
GCGTAAGAATGGTGGGAAGATGTGTTTATATACTGGGGAAAAGTTAGCATCTAGAATTTTTTAGAAAGTAGATTGAAAATAGGATTTTGCAAAAGAGACAGGTTTCAAAATAGTCATTTTCCATTACCGCGCAAATGTAATATTCCCTCACAGCTAAGGAAGAGTCTCTCTCTCTCTCTCTCTCTCTCTCTCTCTCTCTCTCTCTCTCTTCTCTCTCCAATTGCTCCTATGCCTATTTCCAATATCATATACACCACTGAAATCGAACTGTATTAATGAGAAAAGAATGAGGCATATAATCTATTCTCTCTCTCTCTCTCTCTCTCTCTCTCTCTCTCATTAATCACTGGTTTTGTTCGCGATTTTAAGATAACATTGTCGAGAGATTCCTTGATTTCAAAATTTCCAGCAAGTTAGATTCATTCTCAGAAGAAGGTCGAGTTGTCAAATAAATGGTTTATATTTATTCCTCCGTGTCCTGTTAACATCTGTTGATTTTCATGTGTCAAAATACCATTCCAGTTCTCGGGTGGTATGCCTTTGCGTTTGTCGAAATCGCTGGCATAAAAACAGGCGGTAAAACGGAATTAAGACTGACTTTACTTTGGGTTTTAGTGAGAATAACTGAAACATTCTGTTGTCTTGACTTCGTTTAATATTCCTCAAAAGAAATCATTAAACTTAATCATTCTCTAAGTATATTTCATTGAAATTAGTAATTTTCTACGTATATTTCATCTGTACTCTCAGACATAAAGAGCTTTTTTTTTGTTCCTTCTTTAAAAAGCTGAGTACTTTGAGTACTGGAAAAGCGATAAAGTCTTGCAGTAAATCAAACGAAAGCACGAAACAGAAATGCAAAGTCACAAACAAACCTGTAACTTCACAGAGCGGAAAGGGCCCATCAATGCGCTTCCTAACCAAGCATAGAAAACGGCCAATTTGCAATAACCTTCCGGGTGAGTATTTCGGAAGATTCCTCCCGCCAATATACTCCACTGATTCGCAAATTTCGAGGAAGGAGGAGAGAACAGAAAACGGAATTAATGCTTGGGGGAAGGGACGGGAGGAGGAATTGACGAGGGCGCGAGATATGATAGTAAAGACATGATAGTAAATAAAATGAAGGAACTTTTTCGGGACTGAATGAAGTTGAAAATTGACAGTTTTAGATTAACTCTAAAATTAAGCATTAAAAGTGAGCGTCTCTTGCCCTTCCATTACACAAAAATTCTATTTTACAAAGGAACGTTTTCACCGTGTGATCTAACTATTCACTAATTTCAGTTAGAAAAATAATCGTAATAATTTAGTCATGGCGGAACGGATAGGTATTTTCCTCTCTGTGGAAAAATTAAAGTGCATGTTTTTGGTCAGCTGATGTGGGATGTTCCAGTATGATAAAGGATTTCATTTTTCGATCTAGCTTTAAATTAATTACGCACCATTCATTTCGTAGAGTGTAGCGCACCGCCATGTGATGATATGGTACTGTGTCTTTATGTAGAAGCTGAAGAAAATAAGAAAATCATACTTTAACTATCAAAAGGAAATATAAGTTAATAAAATGTAAAGAAACTCTACTTGAGTAATCTGGGAGATCTCTAGAATCATGGTTTCATATATTTTTTAAACAAAGTAATGTCCTCCAGATTTTGCAATTATTAAGAAGGGTGAGAAATGACATGGCTAAATAACATTTTTTCAATGTTCGTAAGCCCTTTGCAGCTTGGAAAGTGATTGCATTACCTAATCAAGGATTCCGTTGTAACGGTACCTGAGAAGTCGAAGAGATGAATGCTGAAATTTAACTTTATTATAGTGAGATTTTGAAAAGATGTCGAAAAATTTTAATTTTGTAAGAATTGTCTACTCATATCTTCTTAATAACTGTAAAATCTGAAACCACTGCTATGTTTCCCAAATTTACTATGCCCTTATTCTAGAGAGTTCCCCGATGACCTAAGTGAAGACTTTATTTCTTCACTTATATTTCCTTTTCATGGTTGAGACCAAATAAAGTGGAAGATTGTTCATTACAATAAAAAGGACCAGCATCTACTCACTGTTTGGGATATTAATGAAAATAGACTCGTGGTCTGAGGTGAAATTTTTGAAACCTTTCCTCCTTTCTGTTAAAAGTCGCAAGTTCGACTTTCAGCTGTCTTCGAAACTTTCTGCTCCCCATAACTTGTCACGAAGTAGTAGATGGAATGACGATGTGTCGGGAAAAATTATATCGTCGGAACGCAATAGGATGATGAATGTGGTATCGAAGGCGAAGTTCTCGTGGGATATCTCTCTTACGAGTTGGTGAGGCGGTCGTTTTAGGTCCTCCCGAGAGAGAGAGAGAGAGAGAGAGAGAGAGAGAGAGAGAGAGAGAGAGAGAGAGAAGAAATACCTTTTGATGAAAATCAAAGTTTTATGGCTCAGCTTCCAAATGTGCGAAGTAGAAGTATATAGATGACAATATGAATTAACTCTCTAGTCTGTTTGATCG
>NC_087204.1:7507264-7532264 GCF_015104395.2 Macrobrachium nipponense
ATTAATGCTTACACTCTTTATACAATAAGGTAATGAATCTTTACATGGTGTAGTGACAGTTGTTTAAGTCATTATCTTGGGTACAGTCTGTGAGGGCATTATTTCCCTCTTTTTTTGTCTCCTCCTTCTGCCCTTCCTCCTGGGGTGACATGTCCTAATTATCTGGCCTTTGGGCTTCCCGCGACATTCCTCCTGTCCTTTATTCACGCCATGGGACTCGAGTGATCCGGTAAAGAGGCTCTTTTGTATCAACCGTGCCATCTTTATCCAGGTGATAAGGGTGACGGAGATGAGGAACGCCATGACGAGAATCATCACTAAATCTTGCCGAGGTCCTGCGGGAATGACGACCTCCAAATACTTCTGAAGACAACCGATCACTGAAAACAACCCCTTCCGACCCAGCAGTTCCTCCATCGAGAGCTCCCGGAAGCCACAGGGCAGGGGAGCCTCGGGTACAAATCTCCAGAGGAAAGGGATTCTCCTGAGGTATCCTCGGAACCAGTGAGCGTCCTCGTGCCTTTGCTTGGCCTCCTCCAGAAAGAATCCCAAATCCTCTCGCCTCCACCAGGTGGCAGTTACATAGACGAAGGGCGGCAGCCAGGACACGGATATGGCAATTAGTCCGTAAAGTATCTGGAGAATTCGAGCTATCATGTCTGATGGCTTCGACTTCCTACCCTCTTCTTTAAATCCTCTGCACTTCATCGTTGTTTAGGGAAATTTTGAAGAAAGTTTTGACATATTTTTAAACATTTCAGAAGAAAAATCATCCATTTTCTTCGCGAGTTTTACATCCATCAGCTTTGGGAGTTGATAGGTTCACCTAAAACCTCTTACTCCCTTTTACCTTTGACCTCACTTGCCTTAGGGCAAATTCTCTTGTTTGATTAAGACCCGTTTTTCC
Source organism: Macrobrachium nipponense (assembly GCF_015104395.2). NCBI lineage: Eukaryota > Metazoa > Arthropoda > Malacostraca > Decapoda > Palaemonidae > Macrobrachium > Macrobrachium nipponense. The sequence continues at coordinate 7,508,172 of NC_087204.1, forward strand.
TAAACCATCCACTGAGATACCACATGGTTTGCACTGATCTCTTCCAAGGACTATTTCAAATTTATTTCGAGCAAGTATGTCATATACAAATATATATATACATATATATATATATATATATATATATATATATATATATATATATATATATATACTATATATATATATATATATATATATATATATATATATATATATATATATATATATATATATATATATATATATTTATATATAATGGTATAAGCCACGAAGAAAATATAAACAACGCAGTTTCTGCATGATCTTTCGATTCGACGTCCTTTACTCAGCAGATAAAGGTCATAAAACTGACAGATAGGGGTTATAAGGAGATTAATTACCTAGAATCCGACACACCTGAAAGATTAATAACATTCCCAAACAAGCATAAACATGGGTACAATTTATGCTTGTTTGGGAAGATTACTTATCTTCCAGGTGTGCCGAATTCTAGGTACTAATCTCCTTATAATCCCTATCTGTCAGTTCTCTCTCTTATTCACCCTTAGCTGAGTTTAAATGCTGTGGAAAACAACTGCTTCCTAAATTGCGATTGTCAAGTAGGTTTTCCTTCATTAAAATAGCGCAAGAAGTATTAGTTCTTTAACATGGGTGGATAGCGTAACATGAATCTTTCTGTATGAATTGGATGCCGAGCGCAGGATATGAAAGGAAATGTTGATGAAATTTGTTTAAAAAAATGTTTTCTGTCATCTCGTCATTTTGTATTGAGGTCATCTGTGTTAGGTATATTAATATTGTTTTCGATTTATTATTATTATTATTATTATTATTATTATTTATTTTTTTTTTTTTTTTTTTTTTTTTTTTTGCTCTATCACAGTCCTCCAATTCGACTGGGTGGTATTTATAGTGTGGGGTTCCGGGTTGCATCCTGCCTCCTTAGGAGTCCATCTTAGGAGGCATGATGCAACCCGGAACCCCACACTATAAATACCACCCAGTCGAATTGGAGGACTGTGAAAGAGCAAAAAAAAAAAAAAAAAAAAAAAAAAAAAAAAAAAAACAAAAAAAAAAAAAAAAAAAAAAAAATAATAATAATAATAATAATAATAAATCGAAGACAATATTAATATACCTAACACAGATGACCTCAATACAAAATAACGGGATGACAGAAAGCATTTTTTTAAACAAATTTCATCAACATTTCCTTTCATATTATTATTATTATTATTATTATTATTATTATTTATTATTATTATTATTATTATTATTATTATTATATATACGTGTGTGTATGTATGTATGTATGTATATATTATATATAGATGTATATACCTATATCTATACATTTATACATACATATATAACTAAATTCATATTCGGTCAACGCAAGAAGATAATGACCTGAATAATAATAATAATAAAAAAAATTCAGATGGCTTTGCAGCGTCGCTCTCTCCTGGCAGAAGATATCCCGAATTCTGACGTAATATCCCCTTTCTTTGAAATATGAAGCTTCCTTGCATAAAAACGACGTCGTAAAGTCCCTTATTGAAGATGGGGTCTCTATGGAAATGATACTAGGTTTTGTTTTTTATTTTTTTTTTACCCCTTGGTAGATGATGTAAGATATTATGCCTGATGAAGTGTTCTTGGAACTTCTACGCATGATAAAACGTACAGATGGAACTTCTGCGTATAATAAAACATACAAATGGAACTAGTTTGTAAAGGAAACTTTGATTTGCAAAATTTGATTTCACGTATAACAGCATTTTGTTAGTAAGTTAACTTAAAAGGTTATAGGTCATATGACCAAATCATGAATCTTTGCCTATTCCTCAGCAACACTGTGTCAGAATGCTATTCATGGTAATAGAAACTGTTTATGTTGGAAACGAACAGCTTTTTTATATTCCCCTTGGCACATTCTTGAACTATGTTGTCTGCTTTACCTGAATTTCAAGGTTACTATGTTGCTTATATTCTGCTTTCTTGCTATTCTTAGCTGTGTCTGTAACTGCTTACATATTGTACTTGCTTCTCCATTACGCAATTTTTGACTTCGTAATCGAGGACTCGGTATCTCATGTAACCGAGAACTCGGCATTTCTTGTAACAGAGGATTCAGCATCTCTTTTAACAGAGGATTCAGCATCAATTGTAAGGAGAACTCGGCATCTCTAGATACGTTAACATTTTATTCCTTGGTAAAACAGGGTACGGGATTTAACCTTAAATTTCCATTTCTGAAAAGAAATCTATATTGTATGCATATGAGTGATGGCATTGAGCCTAATAGTTTGGTAACTAAAGTTCGAGGATTAGATGGAATATATTTCATGTATTACTTGAAACGGGATACCAACTGACATATATTAAATCTTTAAAATTTGCTCCCCGCCCTTCCCCGCCCCAACAAGGACAAAAAGATTGTACGGTGCCTAAATGTCGGATATCCTCGCTTTTACTCTACTGTGTAATATTCATTTATCATAGTCATTATCATTATTTGGACCACGATACTCATGGGACCATTAACAGTCTCTTTTACGCAGAAATACTAAGGGTTTAAGCGGATGTTTTGATACAATGAATAATCATATTTGTCGTCCGGATGGAGATAAACTTCACAAAGTGACGTTACGCGGCTTAGAGGTGGTCCCTCTGGGAGAACGTTTTAATGGAAAGTCTGGAGAACTTCTAAGAGTACGTCCACCCTACAGAGAGTTGGACGATACGCTTTGCATATTAGGCCTCTGTAGGGATTAAAGATCGCGTTTAAGTTTCTGTCTACGACTTTGCCGTCGTCTTAATGGAACGAAAACGTAGAAATTCTGATGATGATGACTTCCAACGTCTCTTATGACACGAATATTGTGTCTTCCTCTCGAGGCAGGACGAGTGTGTAACTTATCGCAGAAGCCGGGATGCTGTGACGATAGCTGGTAAACTTGTTATGCAGTAGTTGTCCGTTGTTTCTTTTAACTTTATGCAAAATGAGAGAGAGAGAGAGAGAGAGAGAGAGAGAGAGAGAGAGAGAGAGAGAGAGAGAGAGAGAGAGAGAGAGAGATAATAATAATAATAATAATAATAATAATAATAATAATATTTTATTTCCAATTTACACTGGTTATTCTACAATGCGTATATATACATATAGGTAAAATAATGAGAGATCAGCATTAAAATAAATTCATAGTAAGTTAATACTAATGTAACAAACATTTCTTCAACTTATTCTTAAAGGAATGTAGAGTGGCAGCGTCCTTGATATCTTGCGGTAGCTTATTCCACAGGGAAGGGCCCCTAGACGGGAGCTCCCTTGAGCCGATGTCTGTTGTCGCTCTTTTTACAACAAGATCACAACCCTGACGAGTATAAACACCAGTTACTGAGTTAACCATATTAAAATGATACAGCCATTCCGGTAAAATACCTCTTAAAACTTTAAAAACAAACACACAAACTTCGTAAATATACTCATCTTTTACCTTCAACCATTCCAGCTTTTTCAGAACAGGAGAAATATGATCGTACTTCCTAACATCGCCTACAGCTACTCTAGCAGCGAAATTACACATTTTTTTAATTTTGTCGAGATGGACATTATTAGTGCACCCCCATACCTTAAAACAATAGTGGATGAGGCTCATTACTAGTGACTGAACAACGATCAGGCGCGTGGAAGGTTCAAAATGATCTTTTATTCTGTTCAAGTAAATAAGTATGCCCGTCGCCTTTTTGCATACCTCCTCAATATGAGAGTCAAAAGTCATAAAACGGTCAAAATAGACACCTAAGTTTTTCACAACTTTCATAGGTCTGATAGCATTGCCATTGAAATTCACCCTCACATTTTCGTCTATGGCCGATATATATTGTCTTGAACCTATAAAAATGCACTGAGTTTTATTTTCATTTAATAGGAGGCCATGTCTCTGAAAATATGTTTTGGCCTTCTCCAAGACTGCTTCAGCCCTTCTTAATAAATCATTCATGTTGCATATGTCCCCTTCAAGTATGATTTGAGTATCATCAGCATACTGGATAACGAAAACACCAGGTAGAGATTCCGCCAAATCGTTAACAAAAATAATAAACAATATTGGTCCTAAGATGGATCCTTGCGGGACCCCAAAGGTTACCTCACATCTAGTTGACAATGTGTCCCTTAACTTTACTGACTGGAATCGATTAGTAAGATAACTATCAAACCAAGATGGATCTATTCTTAGACTTATACATTTCTCTAATAGGACTTTGTGGTTCACGCTATCAAAGGCTTTGGATAGATCCAGTAGTAGGAGCAGTGATATCTTTTTATTTTCTATGTTATTATATATTCGATCAGTTACCTTCAAAAGAGCTGTCTCAGTAGATAATTTAGGCCTAAAGCCATGCTGATGTTCAGATAAAAGACTGTTTTCTTCCAAATATTTAGTTAATTGATTAGCAATAATCTTTTCCAGTACCTTAGACAGAGTAGGTAACAGTGAGATTGGCCGATAGTTTTTTATGTCATCTCTATCTCCATTTTTAAAAACAGGAATAACAAAAGGGTATTTCCATAAATCAGGAAAGGTGCTAGTTACGATGGAAGTATTGATGATTATTGTAATGTAAAATGCTATTATAAATAGTGCATCCTTGATAAATTTCAGAGCAATACCATCAGATCCGCAGCGTTCGAGTTTATTTAATCCTTAATAGTTAATATAACCGTCTCACAGTCTACTGGAGAAGGTTTAAATCCGCGTGGATTATCTAGATTTATTAACCAATGACTTAGAGCCTTATTTGTTGATGTCACCTGCTGAGTTGCCTCGTAAGTTTGTTTTCCTATATTTGCAAAATACTCATTAAACTCTTCCGCTTTAGCTTTAATATCCTCTCTGTTTTCAGATATTTGTGCTTCGCTGCTAACAGTATGAAGCATTTTTTTAACTACTTTCCAAGTTTTACGATAGTTATTTCTTGTATCTTGGAATTCTTGTTTGTAGTGTTCTTTTCTACTGGAGTCTATCATGACTTTTACTTTTTTCTTCAATTCTCTGAAACTTTCTGCCAGTAGTACATCATCTCTTTGGGCTTTAAGATTTCTCTGCACGAGATCTCTTGCTTTCATCGCTTTTTTATATCTTGGGTTATCCAGGGGGCAGGGGGTCGTTTGATTTCATTAGTCACCATTGGAGCACATTTGTCAATGCAAGAAACAAATACTTCAGTTAAAATAAACACCTGGCAATTTACATCATCAGTGTTTAGTATTTCATTTAACAGGGCGACTTTATTTAGTAACAAGTCGCATAGTGTCTGAGAAGAGTCATTTTTTAGACATCGATAAGTTTTAAAGACAGGTTCTCTTTTTGGTTTATGCAGATTTAGAGTAGCAGTAATTGCCTCGTGGTCTGCTATTGGGCAGGGGACAACATCAAAGTGCTTAATCATATCAGTTCCATTAGTTATCAATAGGTCAATGAGCGTTGCAGAATTACAAGTAACACGAGTATGCTTGTTTAACTGATTTGATGAGTTTGGCGTTATGTATTTTCTCCATTTTATTCCTGCAGACAACAAATTATCAGTAAAATCACCAAATATATTGGCTTGTTACGTAAAACAGCATTTTTAAAAGTCTCTAAAATGTAACTGAACGAAGTTGCATCCGCTTTAGGGTGTCGATAGACGCAGCCAATCACAATGGAGGGCAACTTCCGATGTTGAACAGATATCCATATGTCTTCGATTCCTTCAACTCTTTCGATATTCATTTTTATTTCGGTCACTTTTAGATAATCCTTAACATATAAACAAACACCTCCACCGCGGCCTCGATCACAACGGAACATCTTATATAAAGGAATATTTACAAAGGCATCATCCATACACGGAAGAAGCCATGACTCACTGACACATAAAACATCCACCTCCAAATCCATCAACATAGTCTCTATTTCATTCTTATGGCATAACAGTGATTGTGCATTTAGATCAAAAATATTCACAAAATCTCTTGATTTATTACAGTTACCTTCTACGGCGCATTCTTCTTGGCCATTAACCTAAAAGACATAGTTATTACATAATTTGCTCTTGTGACCAAATGCATTGCAGTTATTGCATTTAATCTTATGATCAAACCTGCAGTTTGATACTCTGTTGGTTAAACTCTCCACAATTATAACAGCCAATTCTATTAACACTTCCTTGCTTTAAATTTCTTGAGCTATTTATACTGTGGTAGTTTTTGGAGGGTCTGCGTATTTCATCCTTACTATGGTAATCGGTGAGGTTTGCCCTATTTCCATTTGTTGTTACCTGATTTCGGGGATACAAAGGTGTACGCCTTTGCTGGTGTGTATTTGCATTATTAAAGTGACTAGATGGCAATTTGGGTTTGTAGGTTGCATTGCTGTTAGTGTTTACCTTCAAAAACCCACATTGTTTTTTCAATACAGAAAGCAGTCGTACTACCCCCATCCTATTCAAAAATATTCCGGAATTTTTATTTCCTTCCTTAAAACATAGTTCCATCATGTCTCCCGTGCCAAATTTGAACATTAAATTCGTCTTGACTACTGAAATCCCATAGCATAACACCATTCTATCAATTTTACATTGTACTCTTCTATAACAGAGTTTAGATCAACATTCAAAGATGGCACAAGCTCACATACGTTTATTACAATGCTGTCATTTTTATCTTTTAGTTTAGTGACTAGAGGACCCAATTTATCTAATACAATATCTACATTTCGATTTTCCATCAAGTCGTGTATTCCGCAATATATAATACACTTATCTGGTGTCCAAGAAAGTTTCTCATCTACCCAACATTTTGTCAAATCCAACGTAGCCTCAGGTATAGTTCTGATAGCACAGTCGTCCTCAAAATCCGTCTTCTTGATATCACTCAAACTTTCGTCGCCAATCTGTAGAATTTTTTCACCTGATGCATACGGCACATTCGATCTTCTCTCTTCTCTCTCCCGAACCTGCTCTTCCAACGAAGAGATACGATCATTCAGCTTGTTAATAGTTACGTGAGCTGATTTTATTGCAGTGTTCAATTCTTCTATTTCCTGGTCTTTCTTATGCATGAGCTCTCTTATTTCCTCTACCTCTAATAGGACTTTTTCAAGCCGGTCCATTTCTTGGTCCTCGCTGGGTACTCTTCTTGGATGTAAAGAATAATGATGCCCCATTATCATATCTATTAGTTTATCTTTTGTTACCCACACTTTCGAAAATCCTAGTTGTCGGCAATGTTTCTGTAGTTCTGTTTTGTTAAATTTTTCAAAAAGGTAGTCCCAAGTAGGGTTTTCAAGGGAAGGTCCATCTACCCTGGGCTCCTCAGTCACCAGTTCCGAATTCGTTGACGTAGCCATGATGGTTCTCACTGCGCATGCGCAAACCGATGAAAATTTGAACAGAGGGGCCCTTAAGCAATCCGCAATCTTATCAAAGCAAATAAAAGCACTATCATTGACAAAAATTCAATTATTCCACAGTCACTCTTGGCACCATAACTTCACAAGCAAGATGCAAAGCTTCAATAGCCAAACTGCAAGCTGAGATGAGGCAAAACGGGAAACAAAACTGGGGAGCTCAAAGGCAGACGAACAGCCGATGGAAGGCCAAAACGAGAGAGAGAGAGTCCATAATAATGAAAACTAAAAGATTTCCACTGGCTTCTTTTTACAAAACCAATTTGTATATATATATATATATATATATATATATATATATATATATATATATATATATATATATATATATATATATATATATACATATAATTATATATATATATATATATATATATATATATATATATATATATATATATATATATATATATATATATATATATATGCACACACACACAAGAATATATGAACATACGCTGAGTGAGAGATGATTAGTATTCCTACCCGGGGGTGTCATTGTTGGATGGGGGAACTAGGGGGCACTTGCCCCCTCAAGACACTGATGGGCTCCCCAAGACTTTGTTTGGCCCCCTTAGCCTTTGAAGTAATAATAATAATAATAATAATAATAATAATAATAATAATAATAATAATAATAATAATAATAAAAAAAAATCTAAGTAAGATTCACTTCAAAATGCTCCAAAATGCACGCAAATTTCCAGATTTTTTTCGGGGCCTTACAGCGCCCACCGTAACCCCCCTGGAGGGCTCGCTTCGCTCGGCACAGAACCCATAGCCTATCATAAATTCTAAACCCTCCCCCTCCCCCACAGGAAAAATCTTAAATGACGCCACTTTTCCTGCCAGAATGATCTTATTCTGTATTTTTTTTTTTTTCATTCATGTCAAAAAATAAAAACCGAAACCAATAAATTTAAGACATCTAGAGGCTGACGTAGACGAATAAAATTTCGATGCTTTCTGCTCAATCAGATGACGAATTCTTAAAGATGAGTGGCTCCCCACGATTACCGTTTATAGCATATTGTTTGAACCATTGCATTGTTAAAAGTGCGGTTTATTTCGTTCATAGCGAGTGATACCGTTAACGTTTGATTTTTTAATGAGTGTCAAGAGCCAGGGAACCATGGGAACTATAATATTATTCCGTCAAGTAAAACGTAGTTTTTTCGTTCTCATCTCCAATCTCAAAGGAACGCGGTGCCAAATGAGAACGCCCATCTAAATTGCTGGCGAACAGGTTAATTAATTATCCCAGAAGGGACTGAATGTTAATGACTCTACTAGAGATATAACCTTCTACCCTATTCCCCGGTTATGGATATCAAACAAAGGGAAAATCGTCTAAATTACGACATCACTCAGGCCTCTTCAACCTGTTGATATTAACAAAAGAGGAAACTATGTTGATGAATTTGACATTTTGAATCAAACTTCCTGTCAAATTGCTCTTGAGAAAATTTCATCGCTTAAGTATTCAGGTGCGTTAGTTAATTACATAAACACATACACGCTTGCATACAGTGATAACATGGTATGTTGCATGCTATATTCTTAGTAAGAATATTAATTCGGGATAAAATTGCCAAGCTATCACATTGGTGACCTCATTCACTTGGGAGTGAGTTTACGATTACCACCTGCGAATAGATTATCTTTTTAATCCCTGTTAAAAACGTCGAGGTTTTCATTGTTGAAAATGCTAAGAAATCAGGATATTAGAGACTTTGTCAATGCATGAAAACAGAAATACATTTGAGTTTGTAAGTTGTCAATGGAGGTCTCAGTTATTCAAAACAATAGCTTACTGAGGTGTGTTAATATAAACTAAATTTCAACAGCAGGATGGCTGCTCCCCCAACCCCCCTCCCTCCCTCCCTCTCTCTCTCTCTCTCTCTCTCTCTCTCTCTCTCTCTCTCTCTCTCTCTCAGAGGTTTGCCGACACTGATTTTAAGACCAGAAAGTTATCAAAAGTTGTCCCCCTTGATAGATTTTCATGGATCCTCTCGGAGACTTCATTTTCACTCCATGTCTTTTTTATTCTTCATCCGATTTTCTCTTCAATTGGATTCATTTTCTTTCGGTCTCAAATACCTACTACGCCCAGTGGTAATCCTTTTCGTTTTTCGGAGAATTTGGAATGTGGCCAATGATCTTTTTCGTGGAGATGTGTTGAAGTTTTTTGAGATTCTTCATTTAGCTTTATCCATAATTCTCTTTTTTTTGGCCATATTAATCGTCTTCTAATTATCATCATCACAATACCCACTTAAGGATATGAACAAGTTCTAAAGTCCCAATTTGGAATATGGCGAACGATATTTTTCATGGAGATGTGTTGACGTTTTTTTGAGATTGTTCATTTACATTTATCCATAATTTTTGTTTTTTTTTTTGCCACATTAGTTGTCTTCTAATTTTCATAATCACAATACCCACTTAAGGATATGAAGAAGTTCTAAAGTCACTTGCAGGATTCGAACCCGCAAACAGAGTATCAGAACGAGGTCACGTTACCAACCTGACCTCGATATGACATCGTTTTTTATACTCCGGTTGCCTGTTCGAAATGGCCAGTAGATTCTACATACTATTTGTGTTATATTTTGCTTTTTTTTTTTGGACTGGGGGTTTTTATAGTGTGGGGTTCCGGGTTGCATCCTGCCTCCTTAGGAGTCCATCGCTTTTCTTACTATGTGCGCTGTTTCCAGGAGCACACTCTTCTGCATGAGTCCTGGAGCTACTTCAGCATCTAATTTTTACAGGTTCCTTTTCAGGGCTCTTGGGATCGTGCCTAGTGTCCCTTTGATTATGGATACAATTTCCACTGAAATATCCCATATCCTTCTTATTTCTATTTTGTTGGTCTTGATACTTATAATTTATTTTCTCTCTTTCGCAAAAAAAGGGGGAGAAAAACATAGAAATAAGAAGGGTATGGGATATGCCCGTGGAAATTGCACCCATAACCATAAGGACACTAGGCATTATTACAGATTAAAAATTTCAGTGAAGTTGAATAGCCTGTCACCTTTTTTAGCAAAACTAATGAACTAGTCATTCGTGCTAAGGTAACGAATTCTTAAGAGCTAATTGCAATCTCCTGCTCCAAGACTTCATGGCCAGATTAGTGAGCCGAATGCATTCTCTGGCTCAAGGGAAACACACAACTTCTGATTAGAAGAGTCGTTTGAGTTTTGCTGCTATATTGCTGGCCGATTCATCTTCTTTATGCTACTAGTTGCAAAGTCATTTGCGATGCTAATTGAAATCACTATCGGAATACGTCTTGTTCTGCAGAGTTTGACTCATGAAATGTCTCTGTAGGTCGCTTGGGAGATAAAGTTTAGTTTTTCACACGAATTAGTGCCTTCATTTAATTAATGCATTCATTTTAATTTTCTGTTATTGAAATTAGATTCCTCTGTAATAAGTTATAAGTTTTATAGGTGATTTCAGTGACTCCTCCAAGGGTAACCAAGGTGAATTCAATGACTCTTCCAAGGGTATCTAAGATGAATTCAATGACTTCCAAGGGTATCTAAGGTGAATTCAATGACTCCTCCAAGGGTATCTAAGATGCCTTCAATAACTCTTCCAAGGGTAGCCAAGGTGAATTCAGCGACTCTTCTGAGAGTATAAAAAACAACGTGAATAAAAAATGATACAAATTTTTCTTTGAAAACAAGATGATTTAACATTTCACCGATAACACTAGTATAGTTCTTTCTTGAAAAACTATAATTGTTTCAATTATAAAAAAAAAATTAATACACTCGTTTAGGCGCTATTTCATTAGCTTCGTAATTCCCTTTTGAAAATAATGTCACTAGAGGAATCCTCCATGTCTGTATGTATGTATGTATGTATATAATATACATTGATGTTTTCAATCCAGGAACCAAGAAGCACCAAATGGGGAAAGTTAGGGAAATCCCCCCAAAAGTTGGTCGAGTGTCAGGAAGCTTACAAGTTCCTTGTTTAACGCCCCCCCCCCCCACCCCCCTCTCTCTCTCTCTCTCTCTCTCTCTCTCTCTCTCTCTTTCTGCGTATCAGTGAGGTCCTGTTACTGTTTAAATGTATTTCACGTAAAAATAAAAAAAAGACATTGATATTTATACAAGATGATAGTGAGTGGTTACATAAAGCTACGAAACATTAAAAAAAATGATGCAATTTTCAGCCATCACTTTTTCAAGTCATTCCATAGTGGGACAGGATACGTATACAGAGCCCGAATCCTACCTAACTGGAAGGACATAATGGACCATGGGCAAGATTATAAATGTGATGGATGCTCCTGGAAATGATGACTGACAGGAATGAGTAAAAAAAAATAGTAAAAAGCCAACAGGTAAAAAAAGGAAGAGGGGAAAATGGAAGCCCAGGGGGTATGGAATGAGAAAAACATTAAAGCACAATATTAGTTTATTGTGACATATGATTATCAGAAAGAATCGTATTTGTCTCTTGTGATTTATGAATGGCTTGTTAACATAATCTTATATTGGAGACAATAATCCTCACATTAGTTTAGCTCTGTATATCATTATTTCATTATATTTATATTATAAACATGTTTCAAATAAAGGTTTGGAGGAAAACCTGACATTATATACAAATATATCATATATTAAATATATATTCTTCGCTATTGTTATTATTATTGTTATTACATTAATGTCAAAATTTCTCCTCCTTATAAACGCGTGGCTGAAGACAATACAATCAGTATTAATTTAGTTCTGTATATCACTGTATTTATATTATAATTATCTTTGCGTTATAAGCTTTTAGTAAAGCCTAACGCTACATATAATATATATATATATATAATATATATATATATATATATATATATATATATATATCATATATATATATATATATATATATATACATACATTATCGGTAATATTATTGCTATTATCGTTATCAAAAACTCTTCCAATTACACGCAAGGCTACCGTAATCTTTTCCTTTTATTCACATTTTCAGAATACTTATAATAGGTATAATAATTGATTACTGACTTGTGTCTTAATTCCATCTGATTATATATTTTTATATTCATTTAAAGTTTGTATTAGAAGGATCATAAGTGAATATACTACATTTACATCTGATTCTTTATTTTTATATAAATAAGTTTGTATAAGAAGGACCATGAATGAAGATAGTGCATTTGCGCTATTACTTAATATGACACGCAAGTAACCATTTCACAATGTCCATGAATCCGCTTATACTTGGTTCTTTGAACATCTCAACGAATACCACAACACAGAAGTTCACATCAGGAGATTAATGAACGAATTAAAAAAAATCAAGACTGTATCCTTATGGGATAAAAAGTATTTCCTCTCCCAAGAAGCCGTTAGTAAGCTTTCATGCAAATGAGAACCGTTTAAAAACTTCCCCAGCGAAGCAAAGTTTCCTTTTTATTTCAGAGGGAAAGTTTAGCCCACCTGTGACGTCACAGCCAGCGTTTTGAAACGATGTACTTATGCACTAAAGCCAAGTAGATGGATATTGTGCAATTAAATTACACGACGCTATGACTGTTCAAGATGTCTGTATTTTTTTTTCTTTTTTGCTTACTCGCGGATTAAGCCTACAAACTACTCTGTTACTGTTCTTGTTGGGCGGGTAGGAAAGGTCTATGGAAGAATGTATTTTTCTAAAGGATAAAAAATAACTTTAAATGTTTTAAGTATGCAGTATTTTCAAAACCATACACGTAATTAAATATAGATGGCGTATGCAAGTCCATTTTCTAATCCAAACCTAAATGCGCTTCTAATAAAAGATAAACAAAAACTTGAAACGTTTTAAGAATGCAGCATTTTGAAATTTATAATCTTAATTAAATATTAATGGCGTATGTAATTCCATGTTCTATTCCAGACCTGAATAAACTGCTTAGAACGTTGGATCAGTTACTTCAAAGTAAGATCCTGGCATGAATTCTTGTAGCTATTTTTGTAATAATCCCTAATACAATCCAAGTATATTTTCACAGACACGAAAGTATAAGCCATTTTTATAACCCCACACTTGTTGCAGACCTATTAAGTGCCACTTTGTACTTCTGCAGATATAAATCATTTACTGCATATCTATACGTATGTGAAAAGAAATTGTACACTATGCACATATACATGGAAAAATATACGCTTTATGTATGCATACATATTATACATGGAAACGCATACGCATGATGTATGTTTGGTATGTCAGTATTGAAATTAGTGACTAAAGCTAAATAACGTGTAACAGTTATTGATTCTCTCTCTCTCTCTCTCTCTCTCTCTCTCTCTCTCTCTCCTCTCTCTCTCTGGAAGAATAATGGTCGAAATATTCCCCGTCATATGTGTCTGCGATCTTCTTGGGAAATACTGCATTTGTTATAAAAAAAAAAAATGACGAAATACTTTAACAAGAAAAACCGTCCATTTGTTTGTTTTTATTGATGGAACGATTTGACCAGCCTTAGATTTAACGAGCGCATTATAACTTTTATTGGCGTCATAAGGATCTTGTCTTGGTGCCAAATGGTCTTCCATCGCATCTGACCACAACTCCGTGGCCCCCCCCCCCCCCCTCTCTCTCTCTCTCTCTCTCTCTTCTACATTTTAATTTACTTAGATCTTGGTTATCACTTGTCTTTCTAAACAAATACCGTACTATGATTGAATTAAATTTATCCTTCAAAATGAAGTAACACTTTGAAGTCCTTAGATTAGGAAATTCTGAAAATGCCATGAAATCAGTTTGATCCTTTTAACAGAGAGAACAAATATCTATGTACATTCGAGAATTCCTTGAATCCATGAAAATATTCGTAGAAATTGCTCGATAGGAAAGTAGTATCGAAAGTGGCCGATGATTTTTCAGCAATACGATAAAAACGCCCTGAACAAAAAATAATATCGGTACATTACCGGTACAAGAGATCTGACATGAAAGAAGTCATATATTTTATAACAATCCCTGTGATTCTATAGCCCAACTGTAAGATGATTCGAAATGAACAAGAAATAATGGATGGAATACAGAACTGAAGAGATACAACACATCTCATTGTGGGAACCTCTTTACATACAAGAAGGTGACACGTGGAATAAACTGCCACCAGAAGCTGTAAACAGCAACAGTGTGGAAGAGTTTATAATAAAAAAGCTAGACAAATCATTAGGACACTGTGAATGAACAGTAAAACCTGCTCCAAGAGATAAGTGAGCACACAATATCTCCTCGGGTGGACTAATAAGTCTTTGAGACATCCTAATCCTCGTGACTCCTTGTAATTTGTTGGAGGGCGGGCGTTCGTGAAAATAAAATGGTACTCCATGACAAGTTTGCAAGACTCGTGTTATAAGATATTTGCAGCTGAAACCTGCATTTCCTTGAATCGTGTCATAAAGAATCTTTGAGTACGTAGAAGGCACCGAATCTGATAACGACAGTATGTACTGACCGCTTGTATTTCATCAAATAAATATTGGATAGCTCTCTGAGAGAAATATTTTCACGGGCAAATCATCTACATCATTATTTATAAATATGTAAACAAACATCGTTCTTGGTTCGCATTATTTTTCATCTATATACAATCAGATATTGTATATAGTTCGTTAATAGCTGCGGTATTATTACTGTCCCTTTGATCAGGTTAGAGACGGCACCATACGACGCCATCTGCCGAATTCGAAGTGACATAAACAAGATATAATATGGCTGCTCCAGTTCTGAATAGACTGACTATTCAGATGGGCGTTCCATTGCTTCTCTTTCATAACAACAAGTTTGTGTCCAGAATTTCCTCGAGGAGGCTCTGGCATTATGATTAGTTGCCACAGAAGATCTTACGTGTCAAAATGTCTAGGTAGGCTGTAATAAACGTATGATGAACAGCAAAGTTTAATCCTATTTTTTTTCGACACGCAAAATTTGTCTTATAATTAGTTACCACCGAAGATCTTAGTAATAAACGTCTGATAAATATATATAAAAGAATTAGTTACTGAAGAAGCTCTCACGTCACAAAATGTCTAGATCGTCTGCAATAAACGTCTGATGAAAAGCAAATTTTTATCAATTTTTTCGATAGGCAAAATTTGTCTTATAATTAGTTACCACCGAAGATCTTACGTAACGAAATGTCTAGGTCGTCAGTAATATCTGATAAATATATATATAAACTTTGATCATTTGTTTCGATGCGTGAAACTTATCTTTGATGAACATCTGTAATCCACAAGAGATGGTTGCCATTGTATATCACTCTCCCCAGACAGACAATTTAGTGAACTGAAATTAACATTTCCTTTATCAAGTTCCAGTTGATGATTGCCGAATTCACATTTAAACGCTTGAATCATGAATGAACAATCTGTGGAGGAAAGTGCTATATTACCGACGTCTTCTATATTTCGTTATCATTTAAATTTCTGTTTGATTTTGCGATAGGCGGAAACTCGTGGAATACCTGGTGGAAATTATTTACAACTTTCCAAATCATGTCTTCAATCCTCGCAAAATCAAATCCAGAGAGAGAGAGAGAGAGAGAGAGAGAGAGAGAGAGAGAGAGAGAGACGCCAGTGTGTCAAGGGCAGTCATATCCAAGCAAATAGGTGCTTTCCAACTCCCCAATCCATTTCCAAATGAGTGATATATTGCCACTGTCGTTGTAAAGCAGTAGAGGATTTGTCGCATTGTTATTTTCCAAGATTTAATCTCTTGATTTTTTCCCCGAGTCAGATGTAATACTAATACATTTCTCCTGGAGAGGCCCTATACTTCAGCCTTTAGCTATTGTTAACTGGACTTTCTTCGCATTATGAAGGGTACTCTAAGATATTTCTGTTCGGTTGTTTCATTTTTAACAACAACGACAATAATAATAATAATAATAATAATAATAATAATAATAATAATAATAATAATGTGTGGCGCCGTGGAGGAGTGGGTTAGGTCGTCAATAGACTTAAGTCAAGTTGAGCAACATTGGCTCTGGTCAGTCGTTGGATGGGTGACCGCTCTCCTCGGCGTTGATTCCTTGGGAAAGGATCTTTACCATAATTTCCTCAGTCTACTCAGCTGTAAATGAGTACCTATCCCCTGATGGGTAGGGTCCAGCTATGGGTTAAATAGCAAACTCAGACAATGATGGAAAGAAATGAAGGATTAAACGACACGACGTAAATGGAACTCTGGCAAACAGAGGAGCTTCGTCCGGCAACCAGGTATTCAACCCAATTGAAGGGGAAGACGGTCAGGTACTTGGAGGTCGTCATCCAGCAACTGATCACCACAACGACAATAATCAACAGCCTGAGATTGGAGCTACAGAGGCAAAAAGGAAGAAATGGACAAGAGAAGAAAATAAGGAAATATGGAGATGCTACATCAGAAGCAACCCGACGGAGAGGATATAGAAGAAGATTGGTCAACATCTGGAATGAGAGGAATAACACCCCCCAAACAGAGCAGAGGCTGGCAGACCAAGTAAGGAACATAAAGAAAAAGAACTGGCTCTCCCCAACAGAAAGAGAAGAACTGGAAAGGGAAATGTCACACGACAACGAATTACACGAAGACGAACTGAGAGACGATGCCACAGAAGACGACAGGGAGGATGAGGTATCAAACAACGACACACGAAGAAACACCGACGAAGTAACAGAGAGGACGGAATGGGTAGAAAAGATTAGACAATGGATGGAGCCAGATACAGAGAGAACAAAGATCCCCTCCATGAAAGCCTACAACACCAAGAAATTAAGGGAGAAAACAAGTGAGGTCAATGAAATAATGGGCATAATACACACCACCAGTATCACAGAAACAAATAACTTGACATATGCAGGAGCAAGATTAGTAGCAGAACTGATGGGAATTCGAACACCAACACCACCAGCACAACCAACCCAACAGAAACCAAAACAGCAACCTCCTTG
Source organism: Macrobrachium nipponense (assembly GCF_015104395.2). Classification (NCBI taxonomy): domain Eukaryota; kingdom Metazoa; phylum Arthropoda; class Malacostraca; order Decapoda; family Palaemonidae; genus Macrobrachium; species Macrobrachium nipponense. Next base: position 7,525,579 of record NC_087204.1, read on the forward strand.
AAAAGGCGCCTGGAAAAGCAAATCATGGTGATGAGATCTGACTTGAGTAAACTGAAAGAGATGGCAGAAAAAAGGCTAAGAAGCAAGAAAACAAGGGAAGAACTCAACGAGAAATACAAAGTACAAGAGAGGGGATTAAACAACACAATAGAAGATGTAAAACAGAGGCTTAAGGCCAAAGCACATAAGATCCAACGGTACATGAACAGGAATAAGGGATACCAACAGAACAACTATTCGGAACCAACCAGAAAAGACTATACAGCCAACTAAGAGGGGAAGACAACCACCCAGAAATTCCTGAAGCCGAACCAAGTAAGAGACTCTGGGAAAACATATGGAGCAATCCGGTATCACACAACAAACATGCAACATGGCTCCAGGAAGTCAAGGAAGAACAAACAGGGAGAATAAAACAAAGATTCACAGACATCACGACAGACACAGTCAGACACCAACTAAAGAAAATGCCAAACTGGAAAGCCCCAGGTCCCGATGAAGTCCATGGATACTGGCTCAAAAACTTCAAGGCCCTACACCCACGAATAGCAGAACAACTCCAGCATTGTATCTCAAATCACCAAGCACCCAAATGGATGACCACAGGAAGAACATCCTTAGTACAAAAAGACAAGAGTAAGGGAAATATAGCCAGTAACTACAGGCCTATCACCTGCCTACCAATAATGTGGAAGTTACTAACAGGTATCATCAGTGAAAGGCTATACAACTACCTAGAGGAGACAAACACCATCCCCCACCAACAGAAAGGCTGCAGAAGGAAGTGTAGGGGCACAAAAGACCAGCTCCTCATAGACAAAATGGTAATGAAGAACAGTAGGAGAAGGAAAACCAACCTAAGCATGGCATGGATAGACTATAAGAAAGCCTTCGACATGATACCACACACATGGCTAATAGAATGCCTGAAAATATATGGGGCAGAGGAAAATACCATCAGCTTCCTCAAAAATACAATGCACAACTGGAATACAATACTTACAAGCTCTGGAATAAGACTAGCAGAGGTTAATATCAGGAGAGGGATCTTCCAGGGCGACTCACTGTCCCCACTACTCTTCGTAGTAGCCATGATTCCCTTGACAAAAGTACTACAGAAGATGGATGCCGGGTACCAACTCAAGAAAAGAGGCAACAGAATCAACCATCTGATGTTCATGGACGACATCAAGCTGTATGGTAGAGCATCAAGGAAATAGATACCCTAATCCAGACTGTAAGGATTGTATCTGGGGACATAAGGATGGAGTTTGGAATAGAAAAAATGCGCCTTAGTCAACATACAAAAAGGCAAAGTAACGAGAACTGAAGGGATAAAGCTACCAGATGGGAGCAACATCAAACACATAGATGAGACAGGATACAAATACCTGGAGTAATGGAAGGAGGAGATATAAAACACCAAGAGATGAAGGACACGATCAGGAAAGAATATATGCAGAGACTCAAGGCGATACTCAAGTCAAAAACTCGACGCCGGAATATGATAAAAGCCATAAACACATGGCAGTGCCAGTAATCAGATACAGCGCAGGGAATAGGGGAATGGACGAAGGCAGAACTCCGCAGCATAGATCAGAAAACCAGGAAACATATGACAATACACAAAGCACTACACCCAAGAGCAAATACGGACAGACTATACATAACACGAAAGGAAGGAGGGAGAGGACTACTCAGTATAGAGGACTGCGTCAACATCGAAAACAGAGCACTGGGGCAATATCTGAAAACCAGTGAAGACGAGTGGCTAAAAGAGTGCATGGGAAGATAGGACTAATAAAAGCAGACGAAGACCCAGAAATATACAGAGACAGGAGAAACGACAGAAAGAACAGAGGACTGGCACAACAAACCAATGCACGGACAATACATGAGACAGACTAAAGAACTAGCCAGCGATGACAATTGGCAATGGCTACAGAGGGGAGAGCTAAAGAAGGAAACTGAAGGAATGATAACAGCGGCACAAGATCAGGCCCTAAGAACCAGATATGTTCAAAGTACGATAGACGGAAATAACATCTCTCCCATAGTAGGAAGTGCAATACGAAAAGTGAAACCATAAACCACATAGCAAGTGAATGCCCGGCACTTGCACAGAACCAGTACAAAAAGAGGCATGATTCAGTAGCAAAAGCCCTCCACTGGAGCCTGTGCAAGAAACATCAGCTACCTTGCAGTAATAAGTGGTACGAGCACCAACCTGAAGGAGTGATAGAAAACGATCAGGCAAAGATCCTCTGGGACTATGGTATCAGAACGGATAGGGTGATACGTGCAAACAGACCAGACGTGACATTGATTGACAAGGTCAAGAAGAAAGTATCACTCATTGATGTCGCAATACCATGGGACACCAGATTTGTTGAAAGTAGAAAGAGAGGGTAAAAAATTTGGATAAGTATCAAGATCTGAAAATAGAAATATGAAGGATATGGGATATGCCAGTGGAAATCGTACCCATAATCATAGGAGCACTAGGCACGATCCCAAGATCCCTGAAAAGGAATCTAGAAAAACTAGAGGCTGAAGTAGCTCCGCCTCATGCAGAAGAGTGTGATCCTAGAAACGGCACACATGTAAGAAGAGTGATGGACTCCTAAGGAGGCAGGATGCAACCGGAACACACACTATAAATACCACCCAGTCGAATTGGAGGACTGTGATAGAGCAAAAAAAAAAAAAAAAAAAAAAAAAAAAAAAAAAAAAAATAATAATAATAATAATAATAATAATAATATGAAGAAGAAGAAGCAGAAGAAGAAGAAGAAGAAGAAGAAAAGTTATTGACTCCTAAGGAGACAGGATGCAACCCGGAACCCCACACTATAAAAAAAAACACCCTATCGAACAAGATGACTGTGATGAAAAAAAAAATAATATTAATAATAACAGAATAATTTATCTCGGCAACTATAATAGCCAGAGCTAATTCATAATAATATTACTTTTTCATGATCTTTTAGTATTCTTACGTTTTAACGAGATGGAGAGTAAACAATCATGCAGTTACCACTCGTAAACAATGGTTCCAAACGCTGGGAAAATAAGTGGCATCCTAATGCTAATTTTCCAAACATCCACGCTGTTTTTCCAGAGTTAAACAGAGCGTTAGTCTGGATTGTCAGTCTGTATCTATTGTTATTATGATATAAATTGTTTGGGTAAAAATCTCTCTCGTGCTTCAATTAAAGATTAATTCTAAAACAAACAACTCCAGTGGATACTAATAATTTAGAATAATGTGAGGATAATCTACTGGCGAGTTTTATTTGGAAATAAATAAACAGCGACGGTAGATAAGTAAACAAATAAATATATATATAAATGAATAAATAGATAAATAGACAGTTTAATTAAATAATAAAAATGATATTCATCACTTGCTTGACAATGGAATTCACTGTGGTCAATCGCGAGTGCATTTATTATCAAAAACGTTCAGAATAAGTGAAATTGCGGTAGTGCATTTAGATGAGACGGCCTTATGCCAGCGGCTGTTACGTTAAATAGGTGAATAGATAGGTATTTATGATACGGGTTTGCTTATAGCAGTTCTAGATCTCTCTCTCTCTCTCTCTCTCTCTCTCTCTCTCTCTCTCTCTCTCTCTCTCTCTCTCTTTACCACTTCAAAAGGGAGATATTCCTTTTTTCAGGAATGTACAAATTCTTCCCAGAAGATAATTCCCATATGTCTTGACTTTAGGGCTAAAGTTTCCCAAGAACTCTGCAAACGCCTTTTGATGTTTCCTTTCAGTATATATCTCAACCAGACTTCAGATTGACAGCGGTGAATGTAATATAGAAATGATGTTCCTCTCTGGTGAAGACCACGCCATCCTCGTGGGGTGTATATCCTGCCCTCTCTGGAAAGGGATTTTTATGTGAGAAGAAATATTTCAGAGTATGTGGCTTGCCATATAGTCCTTTTACTTTCGTTTCTACGTTGCTTGAGGAAAGGTCACGAGGATTTATTTGTCTGTGCGGGTGGTTTTCCACAAGACGAACATGGAATTAAGAATGGTGGCGAATAATTTATTTTGTGAAATGTAAGAGTCTTCTCTTTCTGGTTTCTTGTTATGAATTCTCTCTCTCTCTCTCCTCTCTCTCTCTCTCTCTCTCTCTCTCTCTCTCTCTCTCTCTCAAGACGATCATGAAATTAGGAATGATAGAGAATTATTTATTTTATATTAAATGTAAGAAAAATCTTCTCTTTCTGGTTTCTGGATGTGACTCTCTCTCTCTCTCTCTCTCTCTCTCTCTCTCTCTCTCTCTCTCTCTCTCTCTCTCTCATTATCTATTTCATTAGATTTAAGAAAAGCCTTCTCCGAGTTTCTGGATTTGAATCTAACCGCCCCCCCCCTTCTCTCTCTCTCTCTCTCTCTCTCTCTCTCTCTCTCTCTCTCCTCTCTCTCTCTCTCTCTTTCTCAAGCACACACACACACATCAATGAATGAAATAGGCATTTGAATGTAATGACACTATATTTGCAATTGCTGTGACTTTGCCATTGAAATACAAACCTGCAGATGGTTGGAATTGAAACGTTTTCTATAGCCTTCTACGTATATCAGGTTACGTATGCGATAATACTTAACTAGCAGTATTCCTCGTCTCCACATTCAACCCCAATAAATGTTTACGAAAGGATTTGCAGTGCATTAGCCTTCTATAGCTGTGAGTCAATAATATAATCGTCTCTCGCTGTGCAGCACTGCTGAGCGTTGACACCTGGTGAAATGAAGGTGATGTGATCTTGAAAGGTCTCTAAGGAGGCATCAGCAGCCATTTCGTCACCCAGGGGAATCCCATTTGAATCTCTCTCTCGTCTCTCTCTCTCTCTCTCTCTCAACACTAAAGGTTATTAGAATATTGGGTCAACGGAACAGAGGTATTCACTTAAGGCTCTCTCTCTCTCTCTCTCTCTCTCTCTCTCTCCATTTGTAGTTTAATGCATGGATAAATATATGTATATATATAATATAATATATATATATATATATATATATATTATTATATATATATATATATATATTATATATATATATATCTATATATATATATATATATATATATATATATATATATATATATATATATATATATATATATATATACTTTATATATATATATATATATAGAGATATATATCTATATATACACACAAATATAAGTGTATGTATATGCATAGTCCAATGATATTTGTATTGGTGTGTATAGCTATGTATGTATGAATGTTTGTACGCAATCAGATAAAAGTTATACGTAGAGAAAGAGCGATAAAAAACTATTAAGGGTACAAAGTACGAGAGGATTCCGTTACCCAAGTAATCCCGGATTTAAACGCTATATGTTATCGTGTCTATATTTCCCTTGAGAACCGTTTGAATCTGTCGTCCGAAGTAATGTTCAGCCATTAAGGTCGTATATAAGCGTTCGTCCATCATTTTGATAGACCAGAACGCTGGTCAAAGTTTTGAAACATGGGAGTCCATGGCCAGTAAGTTTCAAGTAAATTCAACTAACGCCAATAGACTAGACTTTATCTACAGCAAAACAGAGGGCTGTAGCGTTACTATAGGAAGTACAGATTTAGTACACGGTTGCACACTGGTTGTGGTTATTGAATCTCGATATATATTGAAGTATGCGAGCGGTTTGTTTTCCCGTATGTTATGTGGGTTATTTATTTATATAAATTTTGTCACCATGTGGTTAAACGATGTTGCCTTGTCAAATTTCCCTTTTGCATTCTGTGACTGTGCGCGCATGCATGCATATGCGTATGCAATTGGATGGTTTACGTACTAACAAATATTTGCTAGTCCGTTGATGCCCGTCAGGTGGTCAGTTGACTGTGACCGTTATCAGAAGCTGAAATTTCCGTTCTATTTAACAGTATCTAAGTTCGTGAGTGAATAAGACAGGATATGCAGTTTCAAATTTGCAAGATGCATTGGTTGAGAATGAATTCTTGAGTGGCGGGTGTATGTGCATGATATACAGAGTTGACTGCTGAGTTTGGTTGAAGTTACATTTTGTGGTAGAGTATCATAATTAAAAAAAGACATCAAATGGAAAGAATGAGTAGAAACAGTGGCTTTTTGTTCATATACCTGTACATGTTTTGTTCCGTTATCTCAAATGTTTCCTATTAGATGAATCTGCAAGTTGGCATTTGTGATCACTTATAATTGGCACAATAAGCAACTGAAAAACTTTTAACTATAAACTGGCTGTGAATTAAGTACTCACATAAAAAATCGAGATGAGATAACGTTTTCAAGTCTTTTAATAATATCCCTTAATAAATAATGAATAAAATTAAAGGAAAATAGACCGAATCCATAATTCTCCACATGGTTCTCATGGTTCTGGGAACTAAATGAACACTTGGTTTGAAGAACCACGAATGTAATCAATTATTGTTGCTAATGAAAACGTCATTGAATTATCTCCTCACTGTACTGGTTAGTATTACACTAATGTAATAGGCTGTTTATGCAGAATGCAATTATACACTGAATAGGCTGTCAGGGTTTCGAAATAAACTTTTATACATGCAAATTTGGTTGTGAGCTTAATTGGTTTTCCAAATTAAATCTGACTAAATTTACAGCATGCCAGTAATGTCCGCGGGACATAAAAATGATAACAGCAGA
>NC_087204.1:7537264-7561585 GCF_015104395.2 Macrobrachium nipponense
TTGGGCTAAAAGTGTTTTTTTAAAAGAGTTTAGATAATTAAGTTTTATTCACGCGCGTTCGTGAATACGCACACCCGAGTCCACAGAGAAGGACGAACCCTCAAACACATTAATCCTTTGACAGTCTGTTGATCATTGAAATGGTTCTCTATGAATCAAAACATACATAGAGTACCATTTCAATCTCTTTATAATCCCTATCTGTCAGTTATACGAATCCTCTTGTTTTGTCTTTTGCCTCATGTACGTCAGTTGCTTAGTAAAGGACGTGGAAACGTCGAAAGGTCTCGCAGTTACTCCTTCGTTTATTTTTCCTTCGTGGCATATATCTTTATTTATGGATTTATCACGTTCCTAACATTCGTGATTCAGTTCATACATATATATATATATATATATATATATATATATATATATATATATATATATATATATATATATATATATATATATGACTGATAAAAATGTTCTGGTACAACAGAATTCCATCTAATAAAAGGAGCCAATAAAATCTATATCTTTGCGTTTTTATGGGCTCCTTTTATTATATATACCCTTTATAAAAGACATTCAGAAACACATTTATCCCGACTACATTACTTTCCATAAATAAATACCTACTTCCAGAATATAGCCCTCGTGATAGGTGTCAAGGAAGGGAGAGTGAGAGAGGGTGGGAAGGAAAGAAGGAGAGATAAAGACAAAGTAGTTCTTCTGATTTAGTTCTGATTCTGCTGAGATGAAGAGCGGAGGGTTATCCATCGAGGTCGAGAAAGAAAAATCAGTGATTTGCAATTGAGGGAAACTAAGCTAGGTAGATTAGACCGTTTGATGAATTGTAGGGAGGGTATGGAATATAGCACTGAATACGAGGGATATGAAAAGATGAAAAGGGGAGAGTCAATTGGATGTCAAAATAAGGATGTGATGATAATAACCATAATTTTACCTTTCATACATACAGCTACACGTGAAAGCATGTACACAGAGAGAGAGAGAGAGAAAAACTCCTTACGTGATCACTGATGTGACGTATGGAGTCATAATGTTTATACTGTCTGTGTGTGTGTTTTTTTTGTGGGTGGGGAGAGGTAGGGACAGATATGATGAATATACAGCAATGATAATATAATGATTTTTCCTTTATATATGTAGCAAAATCTAGGTGATACTATTGAAGACACAATTCCATAGCAGCAAACAAAGATCCATGTTCCTATGGACACTATGGCTTCATTCTCTTCATGGTCAACCTTTCACCAATCTATAGGTTGGACGCTTTTCTCTGAGAATCTCGTTCTCCCTTCTTTAAGCATTCGCCCTTCCATTATTCGTTTCCCTCTTGTTATCGTGTTTTCTGGCAATTCTGGTCTCGTGAATAAGGGGCCGTTTTGGGAGTCTATTTCCCTGGGTTGTTTAGTTTGTGAAAACCTTCCTCATCTCTCCTTGACTCGATCTGGTGCTCTTGCTTGCGAAACATGTGGCTTTGTTTTGCCTTATAATATTCAGGAAATGCAATACATAAAATGCGGCACCGGAGCTGCCTGCACTGACAAGTTTATACGCTAGATAAATCCTGAATCTCAAAATTAGCGCTTCTAAGCGTTCCATTGTCTGCAATCCCACAGCAGTGTTGGGGAGAATAACACTGAATACAAGATGGTAATATGTAATATCCACTTAGGGCGGTAGTTCTTTACAGCGTGCCTTCTTTAGACCCCTAGCCCTTAAACGCCGGAGCGGTAAATAAAAAAATGACTCCCGTATGCCGGATGGTTTTGAGAGTGAGCGCGTAAGCGGAAAAAATATTTTTTTCAAAAAATCACAGCGCGCTTAGTTTTCAAGATTAAGAGTTCATTTTTGGCTCCTTTTTTTGTCATTGCTTGCAATTTAGTATGCAACCATCAGAAATGAAAAAAATTATCATTATCATATATAAATAATGCGATATATGATAGCGCAAAAACGAAATTTCATATATAATTGTATTCAAATCGCGCTGTGCGCAAAACGGTTGAAGGTAACAAGTTACTTTTTTTTCGTTGTAATGTGCACTAAATTGCAATCATTTTGATATATAACACATTGTAAAACGATAAAAGCAACACAGAGAAAATATTATCACAAAATAATGCATGAATTCGTAACGCGCTTACGTAAACACATATTTTTTTCAAAATTTCACCATAAATCTAAATATTGTCCTAGAGACTTCCAATATGTTTCAGAATGAAGATAAATGATTGAATATTACTATACTGTAAGAATATTAGCTTACAAATGCAGTTTTCGACCATATCTGACGAGCTAAATTTGACCGAATGTCGAATTTTTTATATATATATATTTTTATATGCAATTATTTCTGAAATAAGAAAAGCTACAACTTTCAAATATTTTTCGTTTTATTCTACATGAAATTGCGCACATTTTCATATATAAAACTCTATGAAATGCCTAATATGAAACGGAGCAAATATTCCGAGAATGGGACTTACGCATTTCGGAGATTTGTGGCGGAGAATCCGCGCGCGGAGGGAAGGAAAGTTTTTTTTTAAAAATTCACCATAAATTTAAATATTGTGCTAGAGACTTCGAATTTGTTTCACGATGAAGATACATGACTGAATATTACTAGACTGTAAGAGTTTTATCTTACAATTGCGTTTTTCGACCATTTCGGTAGAGTCAAATTTGACCGAACGTGGTTTTTTTTCTATTTATCGTGATTTATATGCAAATATTTCAAAAATGAGAATAGCTACAACCTTCAACTATTTATTGTTGTATTATACATGAAATTGCGCTCATTTTCATATATAAAACGTTATGTAACGGCTAATTTAAAATGGTGCAAACATTACCACAATCGCACGTATGATTTTTTCGGAAGAGTTACCGCGCGGACGTAAAGAAAATGTTATTTCTTTCATAAATACCATAAATCGAAATATTGTGCTAGAGACTTCCAATTTGTTGCAAAATGAAGTTAAATGCTTGAATATTACTAGAATATAGGCGTTTTAGCTTACAATTGCGTTTTTCGACCATTTCGGTAGAGTCAAAATTGACCGAAGGTTGAAAATTTGTCACTTATCATTTTTATATGAAAATATTTCAAAATTGATAAAAGCTACAACCATGGGTTGTTTTTAGTTGTATTGTGCATGAAATTGCGCACATTTTCATATATAAAACTTTATGTAACGGCTAATTTAAAATGGTGCAAACATTACCACAATCGCATTTTCGGAAGAGTTACCGCGCGGACGTAAGGAAAAAGTTTTTTCATAAATTCACCATAAATTGAAATATTGTGCTAGAGACTTCCAATTAGTTGCAAAATTAAGTTAAATGATTGAATATTACCAAAATATAAGAGTTTTAGCTTACAATTGCGTTTTTTCGCCATTTCGGTAGAGTCAAAGTTGACCGAAGGTTGAAATTTTGGCACTTATCGTTATTTATATGAAAATATCTTAAAACTGATAAAAGCTACAATCATGAGTATTTTTTTGTTGTATTCTACATAAAAATGCGCACATTTTCATATATAATACTCTATGTAACGGCTAATTTAAAATGGTACAAAAATTATGTCAAAGTGACGAAATAATTTCAGAGATGTGTCACAGATACTTTTTAGTGCGGCAAGAAAGAAATTCGCGCTTGCGCGCCTGCGTAACGATTGTAAACAAAACAACACCTTGATCCGTGAACTCCCAGCATCCCCCAAGGCGCGTGATTCAAGAGTTTTCGGCTGGTAGGCCTAAAAGTATTTTTCCGCGAATTTTTAAAAAAACTTTTGTATGTCGACGTAAAATACGTCCAGTCGGCACCCGAGAGACAAAAAATGTCGACGTAAAATACGTCCAGTCGGCGTTTAAGGGCTAGCTGCAACCCCTTTCGTTCCTTTTACTGTACCTCCTTTCATATTCTATTTCTTTCATCTTACCTTCCACCCTCTCCTAACACTTGACTCATAGTGCAACTGCTTTGAGGTTTTCTTCCTGTTACACCTTTCAAATCCTTTGCTGTCAATTTCCATTTCAGCGCTGAATGACCTCATAGGTCCCAGTCCTTGGCCTTTGGGCTAAATTTTATATTCAACTCAACTCAGTATTAATATACTGATCTTTATTAAATTCAATTAATATATTATGAGGAGTAATTTAATTTCATATTATTTTCAAGTAGAAATGTAGGATATTATTATTATTATTTGGAATTCAACCTGTCCCGTAAATCACTCTCCAATGTGTAATAATCCATTGTTATGTTTGATTTCATGTGATTTTTTTAAGTAAATGACTACAATAAAAAATAAGAAAATACACGTGTGAACAAAAACTTCCTTGGACCACCGCCCTCCGTTATGTCATGTCCAGATCCCAGCGACAGGTATACTATGGCCCCTCTGCCTCTTTCGGTCGAGAAAGAATGATGCTCACGACACTTCCAGTAGTCATAGATTCTGGAGGAACGCTGAAGACACTTCCAGCCCCCCATAGATTCTGGAGGATCTCTGGATCCTCTTCAGCCGACGGGCCCCGACAGGAGACGCAGATTGCAAAAGGGAAATTTATCGCCTTTTTCTTGCTGTTGGATTCGTCCAGTCTTTGGAAGGGCTTCGGGGTACACGTGACGTTACTTTGCCTTTATTTGATGTTTTCCTTTTTTTTTTTGTATGTCTCTGTTACGACAAAAAATACTCATTTTTATAAACAGTCCTTTTTCTCAACATCTATTACAAAGAATGAAAGCGCCTTGGACGATATCCACATGAGGCTGTCTCTGTTATTATTATTATTATTATTATTATTATTATTATTGTTGTTGTTGTTGTTCTTGTTGTTGTTGTTGACATGGTGACGGAAATAACAGCGAATGTACGTGACTACCTTGATATGGTTTTAAATCAATCAGTCAATCAGAGTTGGACAATCCATGAAGATTTATAGAAATACCACGAAGCTTTATTGAAATTGGCACATACACACACACACACACACACACACACACACACATATATATATATATATATATATATATAGATATATATACTATATATATATATATATATATATATTATACATACATATGTGTGTATACACACACATACATATATATATATATATATATATATATATATATATATTATATATATATATATATATATATATATATATATATATATCTCTCTCTTGAAAACATATTACCTCTGCTTACGTCTTACGTACGTTGAATGATTCACAGAGACCAATTCCCATACTGTTAAATCATTCATTTTGAATAGGCAAGGATTCGTACGAGAACTAAGTGTGATAATAATATATTTAAAACCACTCGTATTATATAAGCATATTTCTAATATCATTCGCGAATGACCATTGATATAAATGTTGTCATTCACAAACTATCAGTCTTGCTAGAGCCGGGTAATTGAGCTTTTTTTTATCGAACCTCCGTTTAGATCCCCAAAGTCTATTATATAAAGGTCACAAGGATAAATTTCCCTTTTATCACAAGAAATGGGAACATTGTTTGGGTTTCTTCATCGTCAAAACATTGTAGTTTTTGAATCTTACGTAAGTAAATTCTTTCTTTCAATATCATACCTAGTTTTAGTTGCAATTCCTGACACTAATGCCGTTCGTACTTAGATTGAAGCTGAGTCTGCTAGAGGCTGTAATTCACTTTCATATGTTAAGAAACATTCCCTTCTGATCTGGCTATACTAAGTAGTATGGACTCGCATGCTCCTATATCTGAGACCATGTCATATGCACTGTATACAACTACTATATGTATACTATCCCCCTCCTTATTTTGTCATTTTTTGTATAAGTTTGTATGTATGGCCAAGTATGTATTTCCAGGATAAATGTTTCTCTTGATAGAATACAGAATAAACCATTTTCCTTACATTTCCGTTAAACATCATTTGCATAATCCAGATGGGTCTTACAAAGTTTCTGCTTTTCAGTTCCCAAAAAATCGTGGTGTACGCTTTGCTACGTGTATTCTTTAGTTCACTAAGCTTGCATCAGCCTGCTTTGAACTGCTAGATTTTTCTCACATATTGTCGAATTCATACTTACAATGATTTCTCTTTCGAATTGGCTCCGTTTCCCTCATTACCTTATTCTTGAACATTTTCTTACAGCTGTCTGCATTTCAAATTTTTTTCGAACTCGCGTTAGCATCTCCCTGTCACAAATTAACATTAAATCATCTGTTGAAACGACCTACTTCAAACTCCATCTAGGGTCCATTTCTCATCCTGCAACTTAGTACAAACACCCTCAGACCATCTCTCGCCACTCCTATACAAAGCTCCACTACATCACCTTCTGTAAATCTTTCGACTACAGGAGTGCATCGTATACAATTTTAGAACCTGCAGCCCACCAAGGATGTCGTTTAATGTCCCCGTTAAAAATGCAAATTGTTAAAATGGGTTTCTAAATTTTGTGTGTCCAATCTACATATTTAGAAACTCTCTAACCCCATCAGATTCCCGCTGGGGACTCCTAACTTTTTAAAGGATCCTTTTAATCAAGTCTCAAAATCAACTGGCGAAAAGGTCTTTATTGAAAGTGACACAAAAATCTTTTACAGAACAAATTAACATATTCTTCAAAAAAAATCACCCGAGAGAGAGAGAGAGAGAGAGAGAGAGAGAGAGAGAGAGAGAGAGTAACTAGCCTTTGTTACAATGCACGAGTAGATTAATGTGACAGAGGCAGTTTTATTTTTCCATAGAACCTACGTAGCTTCGAGATGTAAAATTGTGAAATGGTGAGCCAGATGATATCAGTGGAAAATTATTATTATTATTATTATTATTATTATTATTTTTTTTGCTCTATCACAGTCCTCCAATTCGACTGGGTGGTATTTATAGTGTGGGGTTCCGGGTTGCATCCTGCCTCCTTAGGAGTCCATCACTTTTCTTACTATGTGTGCCGTTTCTAGGATCACACTCTTCTGCATGAGTCCTGGAGCTACTTCAGCCTCTAGTTTTTCTAGATTCCTTTTCAGGGATCTTGGGATCGTGCCTAGTGCTCCTATGATTATGGGTACGATTTCCACTGGCATATCCCATATCCTTCTTATTTCTATTTTCAGATCTTGATATTTATCAATTTTTTCCTTCTCTTTCTCTTCAACTCTGGTGTCCCATGGTATTGCGACATCAATGAGTGATACTTTCTTCTTGACTTTGTCAATCAACGTCACGTCTGGTCTGTTTGCACGTATCACCCTATCCGTTCTGATACCATAGTCCCAGAGGATCTTTGCGTGATCGTTTTCTATCACTCCCTCAAGTTGGTGCTCGTACCACTTATTACTGCAAGGTAGCTGATGTTTCTTGCACAGGCTCCAGTGGAGGGCTTTTGCCACAGAATCATGCCTCTTTTTGTACTGGTTCTGTGCAATTGCCGGGCATTCGCTTACTATGTGGTTTATGGTTTCATTTTTCGTATTGCACTTCCTACATATGGGAGAGATGTTATTTCCGTCTATCGTTCTTTGAACATATCTGGTTATTAGGGCCTGATCTTGTGCCGCTGTTATCATTCCTTCAGTTTCCTTCTTTAGCTCTCCCCTCTGTAGCCATTGCCATGTGTCATCACTGGCTAGTTCTTTAGTCTGTCTCATGTATTGTCCGTGCATTTGTTTGTTGTGCCGGTCCTCTGTTCTGTCTGTCATTCTCCTGTCTCTGTATATTTGTGGGTCTTCGTCTACTTTTATTAGTCCTTCTTCCCATGCACTCTTTAGCCACTCGTCTTTACTGGTTTTCAGATATTGCCCCAGTGCTCTGTTCTCGATGTTGACGCAGTCCTCTATACTTAGTAGTCCTCTCCCTCCTTCCTTTCGTGTTATGTATAGTCTGTCCGTATTTGCTCTTGGGTGTAGTGCTTTGTGTATTGTCATATGTTTCCTGGTTTTCTGATTTATGCTGCGGAGTTCTGCCTTCGTCCATTCCACTATTCCTGCGCTGTATCTGATTACTGGCACTGCCCATGTTCTTATGGCTTTTATCATATTTCCGGCGTTGAGTTTTGACTTGAGTATCGCCTTGAGTCTCTGCATATATTCTTTCCTGATCGTGTCCTTCATCTCTTGGCGTTTTATACCCCTCCTTCCATTATTCCCAGGTATTTGTATCCTGTCTCATCTATGTGTTTGATGTTGCTCGCATCTGGTAGCTTTATCCCTTCATTTCTCGTTACTTTGCCTTTTCGTATGTTGACTAAGGCGCATTTTTCTATTCCAAACTCCATCCTGATGTCCCCAGATACAATCCTTACAGTCGGGATTAGGGTATCTATTTCCTTGATGCTCTTACCATACAGCTTGATGTCGTCCATGAACATCAGATGGTTGATTCTGTTGCCTCTTTTCTTGAGTTGGTACCCAGTATCCATCTTCTGTAGTACTTTTGTCATGGGAATCATGGCTATTACGAAGAGTAGTGGGGACAGTGAGTAGCCCTGGAAGATCCCTCTCCTGATATTAACCTCTGCTAGTCTTATTCCCGAGCTTGTAAGTATTGTATTCCGGTTGCGCATTGTATTTTTGAGGAAGCTGATGGTGATTTCCTCTGCCCCATATATTTTCAGGCATTCTATTAGCCATGTGTGTGGTATCATGTCGAAGGCTTTCTTATAGTCTATCCATGCCATGCTTAGGTTGGTTTTCCTTCTCCTACTGTTCTTCATTACCATTTTGTCTATCAGGAGCTGGTCTTTTGTGCCCCTACACTTCCTTCTGCAGCCTTTCTGTTTGGTGGGGGATGGTGTTTGTCCTCCTCTAGGTAGTTTGTATAGCCTTTCACTGATGATACCTGTTAGTAGCTTCCACATTATTGGTAGGCAGGTGATAGGCCTGTAGTTACTGGCTATATTTCCCTTACTCTTGTCTTTTTGTACTAAGGATGTTCTTCCTGTGGTCATCCATTTGGGTGCATGGTGATTTGAGATACACTGCTGGAGTTGTTCTGCTATTCGTGGGTGTAGGGCCTTGAAGTTTTTGAGCCAGTATCCATGGACTTCATCGGGACCTGGGGCTTTCCAGTTTGGCATTTTCTCTAGTTGGTGTCTGATTGTGTCTGTCGTGATCTCTGTGAATCTTTGTTTTATTCTCCCTGTTTCTTCTTCCTTGACTTCCTGGAGCCATGTTGCATGTTGGTTGTGTGATACCGGATTGCTCCATATGTTTTCCCAGTCTCTTACTTGGTTCGGCTTCAGGAATTTCTGGGTGGTTGTCTTCCCCTCTTAGTTGGCTGTATAGTCTTTTCTGGTTGGTTCCGAATAGTTTGTTCTGTTGGTATCCCTTATTCCTGTTCATGTACCGTTGGATCTTATGTGCTTTGGCCTTAAGCCTCTGTTTTACATCTTCTATTGTGTTGTTTAGTCCCCTCTTGTACTTTGTATTTCTCGTTGAGTTCCTCCCTTGTTTTCTTGCTCCTTAGCCTTTTTTCTGTCATCTCTTTCAGTTTACTCAAGTCAGATCTCATCACCATGATTTGCTTTTCCAGGCGCCTTTTCCAAGGAGGTTGCTGTTTTGGTTTCTGTTGGGTTGGTTGTGCTGGTGGTGTTGGTGTTCGAATCCCCATCAGTTCTGCTACTAATCTTGCTCCTGCATATGCCAAGTTATTTGTTTTTGTGATACTGGTGGTGTATATTATGCCCATTATTTCATTGACCTCACTTGTTTACTCCCTTAATTTCTTGGTGTTGTAGGCTTTCATGGAGAGGATCTTTGTTCTCTCTGTATCTGGCTCCATCCATTGTCTAATCTTTTCTACCCATTCTGTCCTCTCTGTTACTTATTATTATTATTATTATTATTATTATTATTATTATTATTATTATTATTATTATTATTATTATTATTATTACTATTTTATTTGCCCTTTATTTTCTTACATTGCTTAATTTTTTTAAGAATCTCAAACTTGAGTATGAGCAAAGAGCGAAATAATGTCCTAAAGAAAAAATACCGTACAAAGCATAATTTTTTTGAGAACTGTAGCTTCATGATTATACAAAATAATTGCGTTTTTCTTATGTAACAGAATCAATCCTACTAGATTGAAGTGTCAGGTAAGGTAGTGAGCTGGTGGGCGGGTTTCTCAAGAGAGTGTTACGTAATGGAAGAAGCCAAGACCCTTCTTGACCTTATGATGCTGTCACTATCAGATGCCGCCTTTGACGTTTTAATGAGGTCATTGTGAAATCTCCTCCGGATAATGGCCACATGTGCTGTACACTCGCCTTCTTAGAAGGGCCTGGGTGTGTGTGTGCGTGTGTGTGTGTGTGTGTGTGTGTTTGTGTGTCTGTTTATCGTACTTTTATCACGATGATATATGAAACGTTGTAGCATATTTGACTTCACGTAGCTCATATAAAGTCCTGTTTAACGGAATATATAAGAGGAAAAAAAACCTACCGCTTGAAACACTTTTGAATGCTGCAGCCTTAATTTCTTATTGAGTTGACCTCTCTCTCTCTCTCTCTCTCTCTCTCTCTCTCTCTCTCTCTCTCTCTCTCTCTCTCTCTGTATATATATATACATACATACATACATACATATATATATATATATATATATATATATATATATATATATATATATATATATATATATACTATATATATATATATACTTGTACATAACATTACCATCGCGTTGTGTTTGCTCTCATATTCATTAAATTTGAATGTTATCACTTAAATATTCGTTTACCGATTAGATTACATTCATTAATGTTAATATACTAATTATCTAAAAATCCCACATCAATTCATAACACGTACATTATATTTCTCAGGGATCTGTGAACCTCTCGTCGTATATTCAAATAGCGAGAGGGTAATATGAATTATATTAACATCAGGTTATCTGTCTAAATCCGCATGTCTTCAAGTCAAAAAGGTACTTTATATATATGCACATTACATATGTACACTAACATACAAAATCTCTTGATAAAACGTTAAAACTTGTCCTTTTTTTGTGAGGATTATGTTGTGTATTGAGGCTCCCATCCGTCCTATTCTCATATTGACATCCCTGGAGGAAATATAGTACAACCTCTTGCTCGACCTTCCTCGTCTGCGTCTCCGGCAGCCATTCATTTAATCACGTCCTCTTGGTGGCAGGATCCCCCGGCAGGAGTCAGTAATTGGCCCGACCTGCTGCTGCTGCTGCTGCTGCTGCTGCTGCTGCTGCTGCTGCACCTACCTGCAGGGTATATATGCTCGTCAGCATCCATAAGGATTGGTCTCTCTCTCTCTCTCTCTCTCTCTCTCTCTCTCTCTCTCTCTCTAAGTAAGTGCGTGCGTGATTTACTGCTGTTAATGTAAGAGTAAGGTGGATTATGTTTCATGCTTGCATTATATATATAAATATATATATATATATATATATATATATATATATATATATATATATATATATATATATATATATATATATATATTGGCTGATCTTTAACTTTTTAGCTCATGCGAAGGGCCACTTCCCTCTCCTCGTTTCCGCTGTTGCTGGTGTCAGTTATTATTATTATTATTATTATTATATTGTTATTATTATTATTATTATTATTGAAGAGGATGGCAGCATCAGTGGAATTGATTTTATATATGGTCTTTTTCAATTTTTGTTATTATTTTCTTCTCATCAGGGCTTATGCTTATAACTGTCCGATGTTCATATTCTGGTTAAGGATAGGAAATATCTTCTAAAATATTAATCTATTGATATGATAACTACGCACTTTTAGTTATCATATATATATAATATATATTATATATATATATATATATATATATATATATATATATATGTATATAAACATTTTTAGAAGACATTTCCTTTCTTTAACCAGAACATGAACATCGACCAGCTATTTAATAGCAAATATCAGTCGTAATGAGAAGAAAATAATAATAAGAAGAATTGAAAAGACACCATATATAAAATCAATTCCACTGACGCTGCCATCCTCTTTAACAAAACATGTTTGAGAGAGGGTCTCCTATCTTCATATATTATTATCATTGTCGTCAAATATTGGCTTGTCCAATGGGCGCTTATCCTCCGTCTTGTATATTCCCTTTTCATTCATTTTTTATTTTATAAGCGAAAGATCTTTTGAATTATATTTCGTCGGCCAATATTCAATGATTTCGTACAGTGATATTGGATAATTCCCTTTAAAACAAAAAAAATGAAACCCATATAAAGGAACCAATTTCGTACAGTAATATTGGATAATTCCCTTTAAAACAAAAAACATGGAACCCATATAAAGGAACCAATTCCTATATGGATTTTATGTGGACACTGCTGTGATATATCAGTCAGCTTCATAAAAGTAAATGAAGAGCCAAAATAGCTGCGTGCTGCATCTATAAATAAATAAAAATAAAACATGGGGGGGGGGGGGGGTGTGGGGGGGTTTGGCCTGGAATTATAGTGGTTGAGAATAAGGGCTTAATAACTGTCATTGGATGCAAAATAACCTCATCAAATTCAGAAAAATATTCAAAACAGGATTCAAATTCCACGCTCTGCAATAGGCCCAATTTAAATTTGACTTCTTTTACATAGGAGTTGGTAAAATATACAATTTGGGAAATTGAATGTTTATTTTCCAGGAATATAAGTATTTTCCTATGCCATTGTATATTTGATAAGATATTCACCGACGATTTTTATTATTATATGAGAAATGCTAAATGGTAAAGCGACATACGTGGGCTCTCGAACAAATACTGTTATTTCCTTTTATATTTCAGTAAAGTCTTTTAAATAGCAATATAACATAAGGAAACTACGTACAATTATCCCACTATGTTAGATTATTCCTATGGTTACCCCTCAATTGTCCACAGCTAGGCTGAGTGCGTCAGTGGCATGGTTGGTATGGTCTTTGCCGGCCACCGAGGTGGCCACCGAGTTCGATTCTCGGGCATTCCATTGAAGGGTTAGAGATGTGTATTCCTGGTGATAGAAGTTCACTCTCGACGTGGTTCGGAAGTCACGTAAAGCCGTTGGTCCAGTTGCTGAATAACCGCTGGTTCCATGCAACGTAAAAACACCATACAAACAAACAAACCACAGCTAAGTTGCCTAAAAATAAGAAGGTACCCCATTTCTTTTGTAGGATAGTCACTTCTATGTATACGAATAAACTAGGCTCGTCGTTTCCCGTAAAACTGTAAATGAATGAAAATAAGGAGGTTCTGTGCAATTGCAATTAGTATCTCATCTCGTGTCAAAATATCGAGGACAAAGCAACTCAATGCACCCGGGTTTTTGACTCAGTTTTCAGCCAGTTTCTGGTAGTTTAGAATGCTGGATTTTACGAATGATAGAAACAAAAATATTTATATATAATATATTTAATATATACAAAAAATATATCTATATAATAGATATATTATATATATATATATATATATATGTATAAATATATATGTATATGTTGTGTGTGTGTATATGTATATATATATATATATATATATATATATATATATATATATATATAATATATATATATATATATAACTTAATAAAGGCAAGGCGGGCTTTAATGATACACGTTCTCCATATCATAAAACATAACTGGTTAATTAGATCATTAGGAGAGAGTAATTTCGCACCTTGTGCTCACTTACCGGGTGAAAATAATGTTAGCTATGTAAAATAATGTATAGTTAATGTGGATAGAATTGTTCGTATTAGAATAAAGCATACTTCTCAGACGAAAAAAAAAATTCCTCATTTCGATAAAGTATCCATATAAAAATGTCAGCGCTAACGACAACGTAGTATATGTAAATCCTGCCTCTTGGTATCTGTTACTCTGTTCTCACCTGCTATCTGTTAGTCTGTGTTAGTCGAGTGTAGGTGGGATGGGTGTTTCGTGTGTTTTTGGGATCTATACATTTCTGTGACAGTTTTTTTTTTAGATATATATTTATAGCTTTTTAATTGATCTTATCTTTCTTAACTCCGTTTAATGATACGGCGAGGTGGCGTGATTGTGAAGGGGAAGATATGTCATGGAAAGGCATTCACGAGAACGATGCACGGGACAGAAATCGATGGAGACGACCCATTCACAACGGCGACCCCATATAAAAATGTGCTAAAGCCAGGAAAAAGAAGAAGAAGAAGAAGAAGAAGAAGATCTTCTGTAACTCCGTTTAATGGTACGGCGTCAATAACCTCGTCGTAAGAACTAACAAATCAATCAATCTTAAAGGAGAGGCGACATGTTGATAAAACAAATAATAGTTCAAATAAAAGGGTCGCCACAAAAAGACGGAGCGTGAAACCAGGAAAACGTCGTGTGAAAGATCTGTCCGACCGAGGAGGACTCTGGCCAATTGGAAGACCAGACCTTCTCCTCTTCCTCTTGGCATACAAAGCGGCATCAGCTGGGGCTGTTTCCCTTTCATAGATATTCGAGTGGCAATTCGCACACTCTGGGTCCACTTCACAAGATACTACTCGCCTCGTTTTCCGTTTCCCTTTTTGTAGTTGCAAGTATTTTTCATCCTCGTCTCTTCTTGGATGTTGTTATAAAGAGGAACAGTCCAGGAGCG
Source organism: Macrobrachium nipponense (assembly GCF_015104395.2). Taxonomy (NCBI): domain Eukaryota; kingdom Metazoa; phylum Arthropoda; class Malacostraca; order Decapoda; family Palaemonidae; genus Macrobrachium; species Macrobrachium nipponense. The sequence continues at coordinate 7,551,895 of NC_087204.1, forward strand.
TCCTGAATATGAATGAAGATGTCTGGTATTTACATTAATTAACTTAGCGGTTGCATTAGAAATTAAATTAGTGTTGACGATACGAATATTCCAGAAAAAGTCCTTTTGGTCATTGATAATCGTTACTTTAAGATCGTCCATTATTTCCGATTTAATCATCTTTCTTATTATTCTGTATGTCTTAACTGAATATGGTGTGTCAGTGATTAAATGATAAGATAGATTTATGCAACTGCTCAAATTCTTGAGCAGTTGCATAAATCTCGTTTATGCTATTAATATACGTATATATATATATATATATATATATATATATATATATATATATATATATATATATATATATATATACACACACACACACACACACACATATATATATATATCTATATATATATATATTATATATATGTGTGTGTGTGTGTGTGTGTGTGTGTGTGTGTGTGTATATATATATATATATATATATATATATATATATATATATATATATTATATATATATATATATATATTATATTATATATATATATATATATATATATATATATATATATATATATATATATATATATATATATGGCCATATTTACGAATTCCTGATAAATATACTGCAATATTCAATGCAGTGCTTAATTTCTTTACAGTCAAACCGCCTTTAAACTTTGTCACTAATTGTAACGAAATTTAATTAATAAAAATAGGATAATTGTATGTTAGGCCATTGTTGTTTCTCACACTCTCTTTAAATGTCGATAAATATGCTCTTTTACTATTAGAAATAGTTTTCCGTGCAAGGTCCTAAAATTTAAAGCAGTGACCACCTACGTCCCCAGTTATCTTAATGATATCATTCAATAGCCAAATATGAATTAACTTGAAAATTTACAAGAGCAAGAATATAACAATATAAGAAAAAAATTCGGTTTCACAGAGACACCAACATAGAACTAAACGTAGATAAAAATGCTGATAAGCGTAAAAATAATGTTAATGATTATTATTTATGCAATGGAGGCGTTTTATACCATTTTTTTCCTTATTCTCAAGTGACCGTCATTAAGATATTGTGCTCGTGGGGGCGTTTATTTTTTATTCCTGGAAAAAATATATTGTTTGTTTATTGCAGTATTTCCTCCTGTATTATAATGTTAGCTGTTTTACGAAGCTCGTTGGTAATATAAAAGAAATACCCAGAAGTTATTGCCTTCTTAAATTCGTCATTAGTGTATCAACATTAATATGGAAGAGGTTAGCTTACATACAGACCTCTTTTATCGCAAGTGCATTGCAGTGTACATCAATATCTTCAATGTATCTTTTAAGAAGCAGTCTCGTAAAACCGTTGTTTCAGTGTTAAATACAATAAAGATATCAACGGAGGTATTGCTAAATACATAAAATATTATTTTGCAAAGAAAGGGTACTTATTATGTCTTATTTTTGAAATGTAGGCTGAATTATGGATGCAATTTCTTTCGGGGCAATCCAGCTTTATTGATGGATACCCAAGTCCATTTTACTGTCTGCTCTCTGTACCTTTTGATTTAATGGGAAACTGTTTTACCATAGCAGTTTCCATCTGTTATGGTAAAACGCTTTACCACTAAGGTTCTCAGGGTTTTACCATGAATATTGTCCGTTCAGCTTTTCAGTAAATAGTCATTTATATATGAACTCTGTAAATATTCTTAACTTCAAATTGTGCACATGTGCACAGTCCTGCGAATATGAATTAATGGGTATGTCAGAATTGAACAATACTATAGTAGAATCACATCAACCGTGCATTTGATGTCTAGGCCAGTCCCTTACGACGCTCCTGATTGGCTGTTGATAAGCCAATCACAGGGTTGGAAACTCTCAGTCTCTCTCGAGTGTTCACATAGGCAGGATGTATGTTCCACCTCTCCTGAGGAATACTTTTGAAAGACGTATCTCTAAAGAGAAGTGGAACATACTTCTTGCCTATGTGAACTCTCGAGAGAGACTGAAAGTTTCCAACCCTGTGATTGGCTTATCAACAGCCAATCAAAAGCTTCGTAAGGGGCTGGCCTAGACATCAGATGCACCGTTGATGTGAATCTACTATAGTTACCTGCTGGGTTTTTGCTGACTCCTGACAAAATACGAAAAAAAAAACCAAGTCAAAAACTCCAAGTGGAATATTACCCCCAGCAAAGAAGCCATAATAGATACGAACCACTGATACTTTGAGTTATATTTTAGACAGTGAGTGATCTCTACATGAACCTAAAATTATGAGCCAATAGCATTAAGATAAAATAGGACCCAAAGGAAATTACACTGGCAAGATGATGATAGACAGAACGAGAAGAGACCTTGGCTCTATCTGGCTCTATATACAGTATTAAATGTTCAGGAACACAAGAGACCGCAAATCCACACCTGCAGACTTATCGATGAACTGGTATATGATTGGTTGAAAAGAAATGAGGGTGATCAGCCTTGTAACTTCTCGTAACAACGTTTCTGTAGGATGTCATGATTCCCGGTTTTATCTATATAAACTTCCTGTACTGTGCTGTCTTTGCTGTCTTGATCTGTGTCAGTAGAAAGTAATACACGCAGGAAAATGGAATCACTAGCTATAATTACTTATATACCATCTACGGTTGAGAGATATGTAACAAAAGAAATTGTAGAGTGAAAGATTGTTTTAGTGTTATTTTTTAATATAAATGCGGATTTATAGGAAAATAAAGATACAACACTTCACACAAGAAGTAGAAAATAAAAGAGTGAGAGAAAACGGCAACTTTCAAAAGGCAAGAAACCTCAACGATGCAATTTCTTTTAAGTTAATAAGGTTAATTTCGTGTAAGGTACCAGGTGTTGTCCACGAGCTAATTGGCTTTCCACCGTAATCTCGCTTAATTCCTTTTCCTTTCTCCTTTTTTCCTCTTTTTGTTGCCCCCTGAACTCTAGGTGTTCAGATGAAAAAAATATTTATAAGGGAGATCGCTACAGCTTGTTGAACTGTGAGAAAAATGTCACAGATCTTATTTTAACAATGGGATCTGGACTCCTAAAGGATTTCGTTGTCTTTGAAAGTGGTTAACGGGATGGTGTGGAGGATATTATTATAATTAGCTGACAACAACACTGCATGTGTACATAATGTATCGTGGATATATATTCAAATTCCTCTCCATGAACTTTGTGTGTCAGTCTGCATTCGTGCAACAATGATTTGTTGTTTCCTGGGTCTTTACTGTTTGCCATTCTCATTATCGAGATTAACCGATATATTCTTTCCTATCTCCTATTCCGTTTCCACAAACGAAAGTGCTCCCGAGCTCCCTCGGTATCTTATCACGGAAATATACATAACCCTGGGCCAGAAGAATAATGGGTATTTTTTAATGAGGTTTTGAGCGGGAGAGGGAACTCGCGCTGAAAGGGAAGATGGAGGAATATCATTAATAGCCTTCAGAGAGAAACGAACGAAAAAGGGTTAAGAAATTGGGTGGTAAAAGTATCTCTCTGGGTAACAAGAAAACTCGATATGATATAGAAACGAAGTTTGTATGCATGAAAGTGCCTGATATTCTAGTTTTGCGTCTCCGCTTGTGACCTGTTAGAAATCTTCGATGTAAGTAGCGACGGGGAATATGCTTTTCCACTTTCCCCTATTTCAATAAATGTCCATCTGTTCCTTTTTTGCATACGATCAACGAATTATCTTTCCCATGCTTTCGATGATATTCAAAGCCTGTCAAGTGCAATTGGCATTCGTAACAGGGTAAACTCTTTCGAGAGCAAAATTAATAAATCAGATCAAGGACGATGAAAAATATGTCATTTAGAATAGTAAAATTACAATCATAATAATTTGGGAGGATCTAACGACTGATATACAAATCTTCCTCAGGTCATAGTGAATTCTAATGCTTCACAGTTAAAGCTGTCTTTTTATTTGATCTGTTTTTGAGGCAGTTTAGATACTGCAAAACAACAGGTGGTGATTTGCGATTCCCTCGAGACAGTCATGTATGATTGAATTACGAAAACAATCTTTGCATAAATACAGCTCGAGTTCATAAATTACTACCATTGTAGGGTGCGATACCTTCAGTACCTTCATTTCAGTTTCATATGGAGTCGATAGATTTTACCTAACTGGTATTTCTGTTTGATCTTATTTCTTTGGAAAAAATAAACTTTTTGATCGTACCGAAGGATTTTGAAAGCTGTTCTTGATCATCCAATGTTTAGTTCGTAAATAGAAATAATTAATCGTAAGTACGTCAAAGTAATAGAGTATTGTTTTTAAGTAAACATTCTTCAGATATGCGGTAATAGCTCAACACTGAGGTCACGTTATCGTTTCTTATTTATATAAAGAACCCTTTGATGTTTTTTCTTATGAAGCGGTTGCTTCATCTTTACTCATCTACGAGTTGGCTTATACTAGTTTTATTGAATGTAAATATTCCATAAACGTTGTTAACATAGGATATATACTTCAAACAATCACAGTTAAATAGGAAAAAAAGTAAGTTTTATTTACTGTTAACTTAAAACTGTCTACCTCTGTCAGTCTGTCTTTAAAGATTCATAACAGTGCACCCTGCTATATATAAAAAAATTAAAACGCTCTTCTTAAATTCTGCTCAACATTAAACACGCTTTTTTGAGTAACGTATTTATGTATGTATGTGGCTGTACACACACACACACACACACACACACACACGCACACGCACACACAATGACTGGAATTGCTTAATTTGATAAAATGCCCTTTAACTGTAGATATAGTGAAATGAATATTGCATCTGTACTTCCAATGATAGGATTCAGCATCAGGTTCTGATACAAATTCATCATAAAACTAGATTGCAGTGATAAATGAACAAATCTGGCTTAATTAGCACACCGAAATTTGAAGTCATAGTTAGAGCGTATTCGAAAGCCGGTGTAATTGGAAATTACAATTCGTTAATGAAGTTTCATAACAATGCTTAGCTGAGTGTGTAACAATTATAAGTGTGTGAAAGACGGTACATGATTGATTTGTGTGCTTGTAGAGCAACCAGTAACTGTAATGAATGTCATCGTTATAAAGTTTGGTATTTTTTTTAATGATGTTACTATTATTTAACTAAAAAGCCTTCATGCGAAACAGTCTTCCATTACGTCAAACCGTATGAATTCGTGTTTTCTTCTGTATAATGTAACTTTTAGACAAATATCTTACTGTGAAAAATTTCTTGACCAGGCATTTTCATGCAATATAGTTGTATTTTTAAAGCCTTATTTAGATAGAGTGGTTGAATAGTCCTAATAGTATACTATACTGTCGGTATTTCTGTTTGTCCTTAGACCTTCGTTACCTTGTGGCTGAAGATATGCAAAGTGGAATGTCATTATTGCTTACTCGGGGAGTAAGCCTACAAGCTACTTTGTTGTTGTTGTTGTTCTTGCTGTTATTGTTCTTGTTGGATGGGTAGGAAAGCCCTATCGAAAAGCCTATAAAGATCTGAAATAGGTGTTTCCCTTTAAGTTAAAGATGCAGGAATTTTAGGATAGGATATTTATGATTTGTTTATTAGAATGAAAATGCAAAACATAAATAAAGCGTATGTTAAACAGGACAGTACAATTATTATTTCTAAAAAAACTCAGCGCATTTATTTTAATTTTTGTTGGCGAAACAATGCGTTGTTTGACCTTAGATTTTATCTTGCACTTGAGGATGCTGAGATTTCATCACGCACGTGAGTAACCTGGAGGTCGGCTCACATCTTTTTTAATGAGGAAATTATAAGGGCATATATATCATATATATATATATATATATATTATATATATATATATATATATATATATATATATATGTATGTATATATTCCACAAAATTTAATCAATATGCAATACCATATTGGATTACAAAACGGTATTGTCCCTCACACGCCCACTCTCCAAACACCTGCAGGGAAAATAAATTGTGAGAGAAGTGACTTCTCATTCAGGGCTGTTTTAAGTACTTGTCTCTAAAAGGATTCGAATTTTGATTGTGGAGTCTGATTATTGCTGGTGGGAATTAGGTCACATTATATGACTGTGAGTTTTGATGGAAGCGAACGTTCTAGGTGGTTGGTTTTCATGATGTATTGAGCACTGTAGAACATGTGGATGGTATTTTCCATTCATTTCATTCAATAAAGCAAGTAAAGAACACAGTGAAACATATGAATTGCATTTTTCATTCCTTACATTCATTAAAGCAAGTAGAGTAATATAGGATTCAATTCTAAAGAAGAACAATAGTTTCTCTCTCTCTCCTCTCTCTCTCTCTCTCTCTCTCTCTCTCTCTCAATAATGATATCTGTGGGAGAAATTCCTACCTTTCGAAAATAATCAAGGAATTTAGGCCTCAGCACCCAGACTTTCTTTCCCATCGGGGGAACAGAGGTCGAAGGGGATTTTGCCCCCTTGAATGATATAAGTGGCTTCGTCCAATCATCGCGGGGACTCTGGTCATCGCGCAAATAGGTGGAGATCGACTCCACTTGAGATACAAACCACACCACCGGTTTTTAGAGTGAAAGTGGAGGATTCATTTTTCCATTATTCGCATCTCAAGCGAATTGATGATTCTTGAGGGTGATTATTCCAGACTGAGTCCAATTTTATACCATGAATTTCCCGAATTGCAACTGTTTCATACGCTTGACTTTAATTTAGCTGCTAAATTATTTCACCCTATGTAAAACGTGTATTTTACCCTTTAGCCTTCTTAAGACTCATAATAATAATTATAGGGGTCGAATGCTCCACATAAACATCTAACCATTATTCATGAATATTTTATACAGCTGAATAAAGAGCGCCGAGTAATGAACTTGGCGCAAATTAATCCTGCTTTGCATATACTCATCCAAATTCACTTAGTTAATTATGCTGTGCCATGCAATTATTCCTTTAATACACACAAACACACACACACATATATATATATATATATATATATATATATATATATATATATATATATATATATATATATATATATATATATATTAGATTGACTGTGTATTGCAAGAATAATTGCAAGGTACAGCATAGAATACCAGAGTAAATTTGAATGAGTATTTGCATTTTTGACGATATAAACTGAAGAGTAATGTTATGTATATAGTATACATAACTGTAATTCGTACATTGACGTGTATGCATATATTCCTACGTACAGTACGTACAGTATTCTGCACGAAAACTAGAGGTTGCAAGAGTTCTCGTGCCATTGCTGGATTTTGTTTGTGGATGTTTGTTCTTCGTTTGTACAGATTTAGTCACGGAATTCCTGAAATCTTTGCTGCTGCTTCCATCTTCCATGTTTTTTCAGCGAATTCCTTTCAGTCCTTTACCAATCCTGTCGACAGTCGCCACACGCTCCTCTTTCCGAAATGTTTTTGTTGGTTCAAAACATTAGACTTTATTTTCAAATTCTTTTGTATCCGGTACCAGTTTTTTTTTTTTTTTTTTTTTTTTTTTTTTTATCAGAATGTCGCGTTTGTTTGCAACAATGCTCCAGAAAAAATCGTCGCTATGCACGACATTGCAATCGAATCTTCAAGAAAAATAGTTCGCATTTTCGTCTCGTACGAAACGACCAAATAATTACATACATACATGTTTTTAAACATTTCGCTACTTACACACGTGTTTGTACGTGCGTGCGTAGACTATATAAATAACTCTGAAATTTCATCCTGTCGCAAAAAAGTTTTTATGTCTCCCCACATCTCTTCTTATTACTGCTCAGATTATTGGCTTTCCTCACATCGATAGCTTTTTCTATGATTTTCCCTTTTCCTGTAATTAAAAGAAATTTAATCATCTCTTCCCAGTCTTTATTTATTGTTTTTATTGATCCAATTTCCTGCCGATGTTTTTAACGTCTCTTTTGATAAGGAAAATTAGCTTTTTAGTTATCGTTCAATCTTATTAACTATTTTATTTATGTTGTTCTTTCTTTCTTCATTTTTCATTTTATTATTAATTTTATTTTATTTTCTTTGTTCTTTCTTTCTTCCTTTTTCATTTTATTTCCCATTTCCCCTGCTTCCTTCCTCTCATGTTAATTGCACTCAGTCCCAGATGCCATCTAAGATACTCTCTCTCTCTCTCTCTCTCTCTCTCTCTCTCTCTCTCTCTATATATATATATATATATATATATATATATATATATATATATATATATATATATATATATACGTATATATATATATATATATATATATATATATATATATATAGTATATTATATATATATATATATATATATATATATATATATATATATATATATATATATATATATATATATATATATATATATATATATATATGTGTGTGTGTGTGTGTGTGTGTGTGTGTGTGTGTGTGATATATGTGTGTGTGTGTGTGTGTGTGTGTAATCAGGCCTTGGCGTAATATTTATGACAGTTGTAAATCTTGCACATCAAGGCTCTTAAATGAATGTTTTGGTTTTGTAATTCATGTTGCCTTTAAGGCGAAACAAATCTCAGACACACTTGTCCGTATGGAGCTGTACTCGCCATGGCTACAAAAGCTGGCGATGGTTTTTTGTATAATCTCTTATTTTCCTCGGAGGATTTGGCCTTATTTGGTATTCATTGTGAGGGACCAGTTTAGTGCCTTCTTTAACCTCATTAAAGAGTCTGTCTTATGTGTGGCGGTTAGCATTCGTGGCAAATGCCTGCTTGTCCTAATTAGATTGGTTTAACTTTGCTAAATTGCACTAGACATCGCTGATCGCATCAGCGCATGGCAGGCGTTTGTGTAACTAAGTGCAATGGCGATAACTTTGTTGCATTGAGGAATTTAGAATATTTGGTAAAAGATCCGCTTGAATGGGGATGTTCTCTTGCTCCAGGAGCTATAGTTTTCATTGCCTACGCGCGAGACATCTGGCTTCGACGGATTCTTTGTCATCACCAAAAGGGGGTTTAACCGCATGCAATTGATAGGCACAACATTCCTCTCGATTTTTGTCTGCTAATAGCGAACTAGAGTGGCCTTTCCTCTTTAGGCGGTGTGGAGCTGTTTGTCTTTTTCTTCCGGGTTTTAAAAAAAGTCATTCTTTATCACAATAGAGTTATTTCCAGAAATAGGACGATGTAACTTTTCGAAGGAAAAAAAAAAGACATCCCTCCAAAGCTACCAGATCCTCTGGACCTGGAACGGTAAGATCCAGACCAATTAAGGTCTGGAGCGTCTGGATATTGATGCTGGCGACTCTGGAAAAAAAACTGACCCTTCTTGATCCTATTCTGCAAAAATGAGAAAATGGATTCCATTAATCCGATGTTTTTTTTTTTTTTTAATATCATGGGTTTCACAAAACTTAGTTTGTCGAATTTTCACCGTGCAGCAAAGGCGAGAGAGAGAGAGAGAGAGAGAGAGAGAGAGAGAGAGATCTTGTAAAGAATAGATTGCACCATTTTAGAATTGTAAAGTTAGTCATTATTGAAACAGTTTAGAGAAATGTTAATGTGTAATTTAAGTCGATAATTTTATTGACAAGTTGAATAATAATAATAATAATAATAATAATAATAATAATAATAATAATAATAATAATAATAATAATAATAATAAAATATAATGATAATAATAATAAGAATTTTCTTTCTG
>NC_087204.1:7562085-7607085 GCF_015104395.2 Macrobrachium nipponense
ATCTCCAAAGGTCTAATAATAGAAATGTTCCAAACTCGGACACATATGTGACCCGGTTCCAGCACGGAATTAATTTCGGGACTAGGAATATTTACCGACCTGGGAAAGTTGGAAAAAGAGAATCCATTATTAGATGGAAATTGGAAAGGCAGAAAAAAAAAAAAAAAAAAAAAAAAAAAAAAAAAATATATTATTCTATTATATTATATATATATATTACTATCTATATATTATATATATGTATATATATATATATATATATATGTATATATATATATATATATATATATATATATATATATATACGTATATATATATATTGTTAAGAAGAGAATACCATCAATCACCATGGATATGTGACTTGAAAAAGAACATTAGATAATGGAATGTATGTGAAAGCATGATACAAGGGAGATTAATTTGCATATATTTTTATACAAACATCGTTTGAGGAATCGATAGGAATATTCCGATGATAAGGAAAAGAGAGTGATACTGAATATTTCTTACTTTAGGCTAGAAGTGTTTTTCAAAAGAGTTTATATAATTTAATTCTATTCGCCCACGTACTCTATACACATTATTATTATGAGAGTCTATCGATCAACATTTCTCAACATTTGGTTTGCTTTTCAAATTATCAATATCTCACTTGCAGTAACCTTCGAGTCGATCCAATGTAAGAGCCGGACATCCAGGGCATGTGAATTTATAAACAACATTCGATCTCATGAAGGACTGCAAGCGATCTTTGAAATTAAAAAATGAACCTATTTTACAAGGATTTATTCGAAATAAGTTTAAGTTGACATGGAATTTCCTGTTCAATGATTTTAGTAAGCTCTAAATGAGAACTTGGTATCAGACACATACGGGACAGAAGCAAAACACAGTTCTTTGGAACATCAAAATTAGCTATAGGTGGTTGGAAAATTTGGTTAATAATTTATTAATGATTCTATGGACTATATCTCTAGGTTATGAATTTTTTTGAAAGAAGTTTAATAAAATTCCATTTCCCCATGAAATATTAGCCAACTGGAAGAGTATTTTAGTGCTCTATGGACTAAAGTGTAAATACTGTTTAGTTTGAAGGTTTTTTGGCATGAACTATAGTAAATTGTTGGCTAATCTCGTATATGTCCTTTTTCTTATAGGTGTAGTTATCCTGAACAAAAATGACTATATTGAAAATGATAACATTCTGTCTGACACCGCCAAGTGATACTGTATACTTCTTACTTTAGGCTAAAAGTATTTTTAAAAGAGTTTAGATAATTATGTTCTATTCACGCGCGCACGCAGACACATTAACCCTATGAGAGTCTATTGATCAGCATTTCTCAACATTGATTTACTTTACAAATATCTCTTTTTTTATTTCAAACATTCCTGTCAACTCTCGTTAAATTCTAAACTAGCGTTTTAATCGTGCTTTGCACTCTTACTGAGGTAAAAACAGATTTGTTTGTATCAGAAAATAAAGTTCATTTTTTATTTTTTCGTACAGGGCTGTTTCCATTTTTGGATCCGTTAGGCTTCCATCATTCCGCCTTTCGAACTGGAGTTGCAGCTCAGAGACAGTAATAACATTAATGGTAGATATTGCCACGCTTCAGGAATGCTTACTCTCTCTCTCTCTCGATTCTCCTTCTCCGCTCTCTCTCTCTCTCTCTCTATATATATATATATATATATATATATATATATATATATATATATATATATATATATATATATATTATTATATATATGTATGTATATATATATATATATATATATATATATATATATATATATATATATATATATATATATATATATATACATACATATATACATACACATACCCTTTATGAAAGACATTCAGAAACACATTTATCACGACTACATTACTTTCCATAAATAAATACCGTCTTCCCAGAAATGTTTTCACTCAGGCCTCTGATGGCTGATTGCCAGGAACATTTCCAGAACTATAGCCCTCATTGATAGCTGTCAAGGCAGGGGAGTGAGAGAAGGTGGGAAAAAGAAGTGGGAAGTTAAGGAGAGAATAAAGACAAAATAGTTCTTCTGATTTAGTTCTGATTCTGCTGAGATGAAGAGCTGAGGGTTATCCATCGAGGTCGAGAAGAAAAATGAGTGATTTGCAGATGAGGGAAACTAAGCTGGAGGATTAGGCCATTTGATGAATTGAAGGAAGGGTATGGAATATCGCACTGAATACGAGGGATATAAAAAAGATTAAAAGGGGGAGAAGCTATTGGATGTCAAAATAGGCAAGTGATGATAATAACCATAATTTTACCTTTCATACATAAAGCTACACGTGTGAGCATGTACAGAGAGAGAGAGAGAGAGAGAGGAGAGAGAGAGAGAGAGAGAGAGAGAGAGAGAGAAACTCTTTACGTGATCACTGATGTGACGTATGGAGTCATAACATGTTGATTTGTGTGTGTGTGTGCGGGGGGGGGGGGTGGGTGGATGGTGGGGTGGTGGAGGCAGATATAATGAATATACAGCATGATAATATAGTTATTTTTTCTTTATATATGTAGCTTAACCTACGTGATGCTATTGTAACCACAATTGCATAGCAGCAAACAAAGAACCATGTTCCTATGGACACTATGGCTTCATTCTCTTCATGGTCAACCTGTCACCAATCTATAGGTTGGACGCTTTTCTCTGAGAATCTCGTTCTCCCTTCTTTAAGCATTCGCCCTTCCATTGTTCGTTTCCCTCTTGTTATCGTGTTTTCTGGCAATTCTGCTCTCCTGAATAAGGGGGCGTTTTGGGAGTCTATTTCCCTGGGTTGTTTAGTTTGTGAAAACCTTCCTCATATCTCGATGTGCTGCTCTTACTCACAACATGACTTGGTTTTGCTTGATGGTATTCAGTAAATGCAATACATAAAATGCGACACCATAGCTGCTTTCAATGACTAGTTTATGCGCTAGATAAATCCTGAATCTCAAAATTAGCACCTCTAAACGTTCCATTGTCTGCAATTCCACAGCAGTGTTGGGGAGAATACCACTGAGTACAAGATGTTAATTTGTAATACCCCGTAGGGGGGGTAATTCTTTACAGCGTGCCTTCTTTAGGCCCCTAGCTGCAACCCCTTTCGTTCCTTTTACTGTATTTCCTTTCATATTCTCTTCCTTCCATCTTACCTTCCACCCTCTCCTAACACTTGACTCATAGTGCAACTGCTTTGAGGTTTTCCTCCTGTTACACCTTTCAAACCCTTTGCTGTCAATTTCCATTTCAGGCTGAATGACCTCATAGGTCCCAGTGCTTGGCCTTTGGCATAAATTTTATATTCAACTCAACTCAATATGTAATATACAGTATTCGTTCTCTTATTCTTCATGGTCATCGAAATGATCTTTATTAAATTCAATTAATATATTATGAAGAGTAATTTAATTTCATATTATTTTCAAGTAGAAATGTAGGATATTATTATCCATCGTCATGTTTGATTTCGTGTGTATTTTTTAAAATAAATGACTACAATAAAAATATTAAAAAATACACGCGTGGACAAAAACTTCCCTGGACCATCGCCCTCCCTTATGTCATGTCCAGATCCCAGCGACAGGTATACTATGGCCCCTCCGCCTCTTTCTGTCGAGAGGAATGATTGTCATGATACCTCCAATCCCCCATAGAATCTGGAGGATCGCTGGATCCTCCTCAGCCGACGGGCCCGACCGGAGACGCAGATTACAAAAGGGAAATTTATTGCCTTATTCCAGCTGTTGGATTCGTCGAGTCTTTGAAAGGGATTCTGTCGTCCACGTGTCGTTACTTTGCCTTTAATTGATGTTGTTTTTTTTTTATGTCTCTGTTACGACAAAATTTTTTTTATAAGCAGTCCTTTTTCCCAACATATATTACAAATAATGAAAGCGACTTGGACGATATCCACATGAGGCTGTCTCTGTTGTTATTAAGTATTATTTTTTTATTATTATTATTATTATTATTATTATTATTATTACTATTATTACTGTTGTTGTTGTTGTTGTTGTTGTTGTTGTTGATATGTGGCGGAACTAACGCGATGTACGTGACTACCTTGATAAATATATATATATATATATATATATATATATATAATATATATATATATATATATATACATACTATATATACATATACAATCACGTAAATATTACTTGAAAACACATTTCCTCTGCTTAGGCACGTTGAATGATTCACGGAGACCAATTCCTATACTGTTAAATAATTCCTTTTGGATAAGAAAGGATTCGTACAAGAACTAAGCGTGATAATAATATTATTAAAACCACTCGGACTGTATACACAGAATTCTAATATCGTCCGCGAATTACCATTAAATGTCGTCATTCACAAACTATCAGTCTTTCTAGAGCCAGGTAATTGAACTTTTTTATCGAGCCTCCGTTTAGATCCCAAAGTCTATTATATAAAGGACACAAGGATAAAATTCCCTTTTATCACCAAGAATGGGAACATCTTTTGGGTTTTTCATCGTCAAAACATTCTAGTTATTGAATCTTAGGTGCGTAAGTTTTTTTTTTAATACATCTTATCTAGTTTTAGTTGCAGTTTGTGATACAGATGCCGTTCGTACTTAGACTGAAGCTGAGTCTGCAAGGGGCTGTAATTCATTTTCATGTGTTATGAAACAATCCCTTATGATTTCACTCTACCAAGTAGTATGAACTCGCATGCTTCTATATTTGAGAAAATGTTATATACACTGTGTATACATACTACATGTATATTGTTCCTCTCGTTATTTTGTTATTTTTTGTGTAAGTTTGTAAGCATGGCTAAGTATTCATTTCAAGGATAAATGTTTCTCTTGATAAAATACAGAATAAACCATTTTCCTTACACTTCCATTAAACATCTAAACTCAGTCATTCATTTGCATAATCCAAATGGGTCTTACAAAGCTTCTGCTTTTCAGTTAAAAAAAAAATGTGGCGTTCGCTTTGCTTCGTGTTTTCTTAGTTCACTAAGCTTGCATCTGCCTACTTTAACTGCTAGATTTTTTTGACATATTATCGAATCCATACCTCAAATAATTTTTCTTTCTAATTGGCCTTGTTTCCCTCATTACCTTATTCTCGCACATTTACCTTACAGCTGTCTCCATTTCAGATTCTTCTCGAACTCGAGTCAGCTTCTCCTTGTCACAAATTAACGTTAAATCATCTGTTGAAACAAACAGCTTCAAACTCAATCCACGGCCCATTTCTCATCCTGCAACTTAGTACAAACATCCTCACACCATCTCTCGCCACTCTTATATAAATACTAAAGCTCCACTACACGACCTTCTGTAAATCTTTCGACTACAGAAGTGCATCGTATACAATTTTAAAACCTGCAGCCCACCAAGGATGTCGTTTAATGTCGCTGCTAAAAATGCAGATTGTTATAATGGGTTTCTAAATTTTGTGTGTCCAATCTACATATTTAGAAACTCTCTACCCCCATCAGAGTCCCGTTGGAGGACTCCTAACTTTTTAAAGGATCTTTTCATCAAGTTTGAAAATCAACTGGCGAAAAGGTCTTTATTGGAAGTTACAAAAAAACAAAAAAAAAAAAAATCTTGTACAAGAAAAATAAAAGTAGATTCTTCAAAAAAAAAAATCACGTGCTAGAGAGAGAGAGAGAGAGATAGAGAGTAGAGAGAGAGAGTTAGAGAGAGAGAGACTGAACTAACCTTTATTACAGGTTGTTATAATACTTGAGTAGATTTAATGGTGACAGGGGCAGTTATACTTTCCCATAGAAACTACGTTAGCTTCAGATGTAAAATTGCCTAAATGGTGAGGCGAGGTGTTATAAGAAGAAAATTTATTATTATTATTAATATTATTATTATTATTATTATTATTATTATTATTATTATTATTATTATTATTATTATTATTATTATTATTATTATTATTTGCCTTGAGTATCGTATGTTAGCAAAGAGCGAAATATTGTCCTAAAGAAAAAAAATACCGTACAAAAGCATAATTTTTTAAAGAACTGTAGCTTCATGATCATGCAAAATAATTGCATTTTTCTTAACGTGAAAATGTCAATTATGAGATCAGCATATGTATCAGAATCTGTTGGTACTAGATTGAAGTGTCAGGTAAGGTAGTGAGCTGGTGGGCGGGATTCTAAAAAGTGTGTTACGTAATATAAGAAGTCAAGACCCTTTTTAACCTTATGATGCTGTCAATTTCAGATGCCGCCTTTGACGTTTTAATGAGGTCTCTATGAAATCTCCTCCGGGTAATGGCCACATGTGCTATGCGCCCGCCTTCTTAGAAGGGCCTGGGTGTGGTGTGTGTGTGTGTGTGTGTGTGTGTGTGTGTCCGTTTATCATAGTTTTATCACGATGATATATGAAACGTTGTAGCATATGTGACTTCACCTAGCTAATATAAAGCCCTGTTGAATGGAATTTATAAGAGAAAAAAAAAAACAGGAATCTTCACCTACCTCTTGACTTTTAACGCAGCCTTAATTCCTTATTGAGTTGACCTCCTCTCTCTCTCTCTCTCTCTCTCTGTATAATATATATATTATATATATATATATATATATATATATATATATATATATATATATATATTCGTACATAGCATTACCATCACGTTGTGTTTGCTCTTGTATTCCTTAGACTTCAGTGAATATTCGTTTACCGATTAGATTACATTCATTAATGGTAATATACTAATCATCTAAAAACCCACATCAATTTACAAGATATAACATAATTTTTCTCATGGATATTTGAGCCTCTCGTCGTATATTCAAAGTCAAAAAGGCCATTTATATATATATATATATATATCATTTTATATGTACGCCGACATACAACTATCGATAAAACGGTAAAAATTGTCTTTATTTTGTGAGGATTATGTTGTTGTTTTGAAGCTCCCATCCGTCCTCTTCTAATATTGACATCCCTGGAGGAAATATAGTACATACCTCTTGCTCGACCTTCCTCGTCTGTGTCTCCGGCAGCCATTCATTTAATCACGTCCTCTTGGTGGCAGGATCCCCCGTAGGAGGCAATTATTTGGCCCGACCTGCTGCTGCTGCTGCTGCGCCTACCTGCAGGTATATATGCTCGTCAGCATCCGTAAGGATAGGTATCTCTCTCTCTCTCTCTCTGTCTCTCTCTCTCTCTCAGTAAGAGCATGATTTACTACTGTTAATGTAGAATAAATATGGATTATGTTTCATGCTTGCATTATATATGTGGGGAGATCTTTCACTTTTTAGCATCTGCTTTGGCCGGTGACAGTTTTATCATTATTATTATTTTTTTTTTTTTTTTTGCTCTATCACTGTCCTCCAATTCGACTGGGTGGTATTTATAGTGTGGGGGTTTCCGGGTTGCATCCTGCCTCCTTAGGAGTCCCATCACTTTTTCTTACTATGTGTGCCGTTTCTAGGATCACACTCTTCTGCATGAGTCCTGGAGCTACTTCAGCCTCTAGTTTTTCTTGATTCCTTTTCAGGGATCTTGGGATCGTGCCTAGTGTTCCTATGATTATGGGTACGATTTCCATGGCATATCCCATATCCTTCTTATTTTCTATTTTCAGATCTTGATACTTATCCATTTTTTCCCTCTCTTTCTCTTCACTCTGGTGTCCCCCCATGGTATTGCGACATCAATGAGTGATACTTTCTTCTTGATTTTGTCAATCAACGTCACGTCTGGTCTATTTTGCACGTATCACCCTCTCTGTTCTGATACCATAGTTCCCAGAGGATCTTTTGCCTGATCGTTTTCTATCACTCCTTCAGGTTGGTGCTCGTTACCACTTATTACTGCAAGGTAGCTGATGTTTCTTGCACAGGCTCCAGTGGAGGGCTTTTGCCACTGAATCATACCTCTTTTTGTACTGGTTCTGTGCAAGTGCCGGACATTAGCTTGCTATGTGGTTTATGGTTTTATTTTCCGTATTGCACTTCCTACATATGGGAGAGATGTTATTTCCGTCCATCGTTCTTTGAACATATCTGGTTCTTAGGGCCTGATCTTGAGCCGCTGTTATCATTCCTTCAGTTTCCTTCTTTAGCTCTCCCCTTTGTAGCCACTGCCACGCGTCATCGCTGGCTAGTTCTTTAGTCTGTCTCATGTATTGTCCGTGCATTGGTTTGTTGTGCCGTCCTCTGTTCTGTTTGTCATTCTCCTGTCTCTGTATATTTGTCTGGGTCTTCGTCTACTTTTATTTTATCAGTCCTTCTTCCCATGCACTCTTTAGCCACTCGTCTTCACTGGTTTCAGATATTTGCCCCAGTGCTCTGTTCTCGATGTTGACGCAGTCCTCTATACATAGTAGTCCTCTCCCTCCTTCCTTTCGTGTTGTGTATAGTTATATCCGTATTTGCTCTTGGGTGTAGTGCTTTGTGTATTGTCATGTTTTTCCTGTTTTCTGATCTATGCTGCGGAGTTCTCCCTTCGTCCTTTCCACATTTCCTGCGCTGTATCTGATTACTGGCACTGCCCATGTGTTTATGGCTTTTATCATATTTCCGGCGTGAGTTTTGACTTGAGTATCTCTGCATATATTCTTTCCTGATCGTTTCGTTTCATCTCTTGGATTTTTTATATCCCCTCCTTCGATTATTCCCATGTATTTGTATCCAGTCTCATCTATGTGTTTGATGTTGCTCCCATCTAGTGGCTTTATCAATTCAGTTCTTGTTACTTTGCCTTTTTGTATGTTGACTAAGGCGCATTTTTCTATTCCAAATTCCATCCGTATGTCCCCAGATACAATCCTTACAGTCTGGATTAGGGTATCTATTTCCTTGATGCTCTTACCATACAGCTTGCTGATGTCGTCCATGAACATCAAATGGTTAATTCTGTTGCCTCCTTTCTTGAGTGGTACGGCATCCATCTTCTGTAGTACTTTTGTCATGGGAATCATGGGTACTACGAAGAGTAGTGGGGACAGTGAGTCGCCCTGGATGATCCCTCTCCTGATATTAACCTCTGCTAGTATTATCCAGAGCTTGTAAGTATTGTATTCAGTTTGCGCATTGTAATTTTGAGGAAGCTGATGGTGTTATCCTCTGCCCCATATATTTTCAGGCATTCTATTAGCCATGTGTGTGGTATCATGTCGAAGGCTTTCTTATAGTACTATCCATGCCATGCTTAGGTTGGTTTTCCTTCTCCTACTGTTCTTCATTACCATTTGTCTATCAGGAGCTGTCTTTTGTGCCCATACACTTCTTTCTGCTGCCTCTCTGTTGGTGGGGGATGGTGTTTGTCTCCTCTAGGTTAGTTGTATAGATTTCCTTTACTGATGATACTGGTTAGTAACTTCCACATTATTGGTAGGCAGGTGATAGGCCTGTAGATTACTGGCTATGTTTCCCTTACTCTTGTCTTTTTGTACTAAGAATGTCCTTCCTGTGGTCATCCATTTGGGTGCATAATGATTTGAGATACAATGCTGGAGTTGTTCTGCTATTCGTGGGTGTAGGGTCTTGAAGTTTTAGAGCCAGTATCCATGGACTTCATCGAGACCTGGTGTTTTTTTTTCCAGTATGGGCATTTTCTTTAGTTTGGTGTCTGACTGTGTCTGTCGAGATCTCCGTGAATTTTTGTTTTATTCTCCCTGTTTTCTTCTTCCTTGACTTCCTGGAGCCATGTTGCATGTTTGTTGTGTGTGATACCGGATTGCTCCATATGTTTTCCCAGTCTCTACTTGGTTCGCTTCAGGAATTTCTTGGTGGTTGTCTTCCCCTCTTAGTTGGCTGTATAGTCTTTTCTGGTTGGTTCCGAATAGTTTGTTCTGTTGGTATCCCTTATTCCTGTCATGTACCGTAGGATCTTATGTGTTTTGGCCTTAAGCTCTGTTTTACATCTTCTCTTGTGCTGTTTAGATCCCCTCTCTTGTACTTTGTATTTCTCGTTGAGTTCCTCCCTTGTTTTCTTATTTCTTAGCCTTTTTTTTTTTTTCTGCCATCTCTTTCAGTTTATTCAAGTCACATCTCATCACCATTATTATTATTATTATTATTATTATTATTATTATTATTATTATTATTATTACTGTTGTTTGTTGTTGTTTGTTGTCTTCTTCAAATATTGGCTTGGCCAAAGGAAGGTTATTCTCCGTCTTGTATATTTCCTTTTCACTCCATTCTTATTTTTATAAGCGAGCGATCTATGGGAATTACATTTCGTTAGCCAATATTCAATGATTTCGTACAGTGATAAGGGATAATTTTCCCTTCAAAACAAAAAACACATGGAACCCTTATAAAGGACCAATTCCTATATGGATCTTATGTGGACACTGCTGTGATATGTCAGTCAACTTCATAAAAGTAAATGAAAAGCAAAAATAGCAGCATGCTGCATTTATAAATAAATAAAAGGGGGGTGGGGTGCTGGAATTCTGTTGATTGAGAATAGGGGCTTAAAATAACCTCATCAAATTTAGGAAAATATTCAAAACAGGATTCAAATTCACGGTCTGCAAGGCCCAATTTAAATTTGACTTCTTTTATATAGGAGTTGGTAAAATATACAATTTGAGGAAATGGATGTTTTTTCCAGGAATATAAGTATTTTCCTATGACATTGTATATTTGATAAGATATTCACCGACGATTTTGATTATTATATGAGAAATGCTAAATGGTAAAGCGACATACGTGGGCTCCCTCGAACAAATACTTTTATTTCGGTTTATATTTCAGTAAAGTCTTTTAAATAGCGATATAACATAAGGAAACTACGTACAATTATCCCACTAGGTTAGATTATTCCTAGGGTTACCCCTCAATTGTCCACAGCTAGGGCTGAGTGCCTCAGTGGCATGGTTGGTATGGTCTTTGCCGGCCACCGAGGTGGCCATCCGAGTTCGATTCTCGGGCATTCCATTGAAGGGTTAGAGATGTGTATTCCTGGTGATAGAAGTTCACTCTCGACGTGGTTCGGAAGTCACGTAAAGCCGTTGGTCCCGTTGCTGAATAACCACTGGTTCCATGCAACGTAAAAACACCATACAGACAAAAATCAAACAAACCACAGCTAAGCTGCCTAAAAATAAGTGAGTACCCCCATTTCTTTTTTAGGATAGTCACTTCTATGTATACGAAATAAACTAGGGTCGTCGTTTTCCGTAAAACTGTAAATGAATGAAAATAAGGAGGTTCTGTGCAATTTTCAATTAGTATCGCCATCTTGTGTCAAATATCGAGGACAAAGCAACTCAATGCACCTGGGTTTCTCACTCAGTTTTCAGCCAGTTTCTGGTAGTTTAGAATGCTGGGTTTTACGAATGCTAAAAACAAAAATATTTATATATATATATATTTATATATATATATGTGTATATATATATATATATATATATATATATATATATATATATATATATATATATATATATATATATATATATATAATTTAAATAAAGCAAGACGGGCTTTAATGATACACGTTCTCCATATCATAAAACATAACTGGATAATTAGGTCATTAGTAGAAAGAATTTCGTACCTCGTGCGCACTTGCACAGTGAAAATGGTTAGATATTTTAAAAGATATGTTAGATATTTAAAAGATTGTGATGTAAAATGGATGGAATTGTTCGTATTAAAATAACGCATACTTCTCAGACGAAAAGGAAAATGTCCTCATTTCGAAAAATTATCCATATAAAAATGTCAGCGCTAACGACAACGTAATATATGTAATCCTGTCTCTTGCTATCTGTTACTCTGTTCTCTCTTGCTATCTGTTAGTCTGTGTTAGTCGAGTGTAGGTGGGATCGGTGTTTTCGTGTGTTTATGGGATCTACATATTCAGCTCTGTGACAGGTGTTTTGTTTTTTAGAAATATGTGTATAGCTTTTTTAATTGATCTTATCTTTTGTAACTCCGTTTAATGATACGGCGAAATGGCGTGATTGTGTAGGGGAAGATATGTTATGGAAAGGTATTCGCGAGAACGATGCACGGGACAGAAATCTATGGAGACGACCCATTCACAACGGTGACCCCATATAAAAATGAGCTAAAGCCAGGAAGAAGAAGAAGAAGAAGAAGAAGAAGAAGAAGAAGAAGAAGAAGAAGAAGAAGATCTTCTGTAACTCCGTTTAATGGTACGGCGTCAATAACCTCGTCGTTGTTACGCCAGTAAGAACTAACAAAATCATCAATCTTAAGGGAGAGGCGACATGTTGATAAAACAAAGAATAGCTCAAATAAAAGGGTCACCACAAAAGACGGAGCGTGAAACCAGGAAAACGTCGTGTGAAGGATCTGTCCGACCGAGGAGGACTCTGGCCAATTGGATGACCAGACCTTCTCCTCTTCCTCTTCCTCTTGGCATAGAAAGCAGGCATCAGCTGTGGCTGTTTCCCTTTCATTGATATTCGAGTGGCATTTCGCACACTCTGGGTCCACTTCGCAAGATACTACTCGCCTCGTTTTCCGTTTCCCTTTTTGTAGTTGCAAGTATTTTTCACCCTCGTCCCTTTCTTGGATGTTGTTATAAAGAGGAACAGTCCAGGAGCGTCCTGAATATGAAGCACATTTTGTATATACATTATTTAAATAATCGGTTGCATTAGAAATGAAATTAGTGTTGACGATACGAATATTCCAGAAAAAGTCTTTCTGGTCATTGATAATCGTTACTTTGAGATCGTCCGTTATTTTCGATTTAATCATCTTTCTTATTATTCTGTATGTCTTAACTGAATATGGTGTGTCAGTGATTAAATGATAAGATAGATGCTTTGACGTTTATCTTTGAAGTCGTGAAAAATTAATTAAAGTAACTCACATTGAATTCTTGAGCAGTTGCATAAATCTCGTTTATACTATAAATATACGTATATATATAATAATATATATAATATTATTATATATATATATATATATATATATATATGGAGATATATATATATATATATATAGATATAGTATTAATAATATATATATATATATATATATATATATATATATATAATTATATATATATCATATATATATATATATATATATATCACTGACACACCATATTCAGTTAAGACATACAGAATGATAAGAAAGATGGTTAAATCGGAAATAATGGACGATCTCAAAGTAACGATTATCAATGACAGGAGAAAGACTTTTCTGGAATATTCGTATCGTCAACACTAGTTTCATTTCTAATGCAACCGCCAAGTTAAATAATGTATATAACCCAGACATCTTCATTCATATTCAGGACGCTCCCGGACTGTTCCTCTTTATAACAACATCCAAGAAAGAGACGAGGGTGAAAAATACTTGCAAACAGTTTCCCATTAAATCCAAAGGTGCAGAGAGCAGACAGTAAAATGGGCTTGGGTATCCGTCAATAAAGCTGGATTACCCTGAAAGAAATTGCATCCACCAATCAACCTACATTTCGAAAATAAGACATAATACGTACGCTTTCTTTACATACGGACATTTTATGTATATTTAGAAATACCTCCGTTAATATCTTTAGTGTATGTAACACTGTACAACGGTTTCACGAGACTGCTTCTTAAAAGATACGCTGAGGATATTAATATACACTGCAATGCACTTGCGATTAAAGAGGTCTGTATTTAGGGTGACCTCCTCCATATTAATGTTAATACACTAATGGCGCGTTTATGCAGGCACTATCTTTCTGGTATTTCTTTTATATTACCAACGAGCTTCGTAAAACAGCCAACATTATAATACAGGAGGAAAGACTGCAATAAGCAAACGATATCTTTTTGCTCATTCACATGACGAAGTCTTTCAAATGAGTGGGTTCCAACGTTTACCGTTTATAGCATATTGTTTGAACCATTGTATCGTAAAGTGTACGGTTTATTTCGTTCATAGCAAGTAATACCGTTAACGTTTGATTTTTTAATGAGTGTCAAGAGCCAGGGAACTATGGGAACTATAATATTATTCCGTCGAGTAAAGCTTACTTTTTTCTTTCTCATATCCAATCTCAGTGGAACGCGTGCCAAATGGGAACGCCTATCTAAATTGCTGGCGAAGAGGTTAATTAATTATCACAGAAAGAACTGAATGTTAATGACTCTACTAGAGATATAACCTTCTACCCTATTCCCCGGCTATGAATATCAAACAAAGAGGATATCGTCTAAATTACGACATCATTCAGGCCTCATCAACCTGTTGATATTAACAGAAGAGGAAACTATGTTGATGAGTTTGACATTATGAAGCAAACTTCTGTCAAATTGTACTGAGAAAAAATTCAGCGCTTATGTATTCAGATGCGTTAGTTAATTACATATACACATTCACGCTTGCATAGTGGTAACGGTGTTGCATGTTATAGTCTTAGTAAGTGTATTAATTAGGGGAAAAATTGCCAAGGTATCACATTGGTGACCTCATTCACTTGGGAGTGTGTTTACGACTACCACCTGCGAATAGATTATCTTTTTAATCCCTGTTACGAACGCCGAGGTTTTCAGGTGTTAAAATTGCTAAGAAATCAGGATATTAGAGACTTTGTAAATGCATGAGAACAGGAATGCATTTACATTTGTATGTTGTCAATGGAGGTCTCGGTTATTCAAAAAGAACAGCTTACTGAGGTGTTTTAATATAAACTAAATTTCAACAACATGATGGGTGCCCCCCCCCTTACCCCCCTACTCTCTCTCTCTCTCTCTCTCTCTCTCTCTCTCTCTCTCTCTCTCTCTCTCTCTCTCTCTCTCTCCGACACTGATTTTATGACTGGAAAGTTATCAAAAGTTGTCCCCCTTGATAGATTTTCATGGATCCTCTCAGAGACTTCATTTTCACTCCCTGTCTTTTTATTCTTCATCCAATTTTCTCTTCAATAGGATTCATTTTTTTTTTGGTCTCAAATACCTACGACACCCAGTGGTAATCATTTTCGTTTTTCGGAGAATCTGGAATGTGGCGAACGATATTTTTCATGGAGATGTGTTGAAGTTTTTTGAGATTCTTCATATACATTTATCCATGAAAATTTTTTTTTTTTTTTGCCATATTAGTTGTCTTCTAATTGGCATAATCACAATACCTACTTATGGATATGATGAAGTTCTAAAGTCCCTTGCAGGATTCGAGCCCGCAAACAGAGTATCAGAACGAGGTCACGTTACCAACCCGACCTCCATATGACCTCGTTTTTGATACTCCGGATGCCTGTTCGAAATGGCCAGTAAATTCCTTTACATACTTATGATTTGATGAAGTCTAATAGCTTTTTGTTTTATATATTGCTTTTTTTTTTGGACTGGGGTTTTTATAGTGTGGGGTTCCTTGTTGCAGCATCCTGCCTCCTTAGGAGTCCATCGCTTTTCTTACTATGTGTGCTGTTTTCCAGGAGCACTCTTCTGCATGAGTCCTGGAGCTACTTCAGCATCTAATTTTTCCAGGTTCCTTTTCAGGGCTTTTGGGATCGTGCCTAGTGTCCCTTTGATTATGGAGACAATTTCCACTGAAATATCCCATATCCTTCTTATTTCTATTTTTTGGTCTTGATACTTATAATTTCTTTTCTCTCTTTCGCAATAAAAGGCGGAGAAAAAAGAAATAGAAATAAGAAGGGTATGGGATATGCCCGTGGAAATTGCACCCATAATCATAGGGGCACTAGGCATTATTACTGATTAAAAACGAATAACCTGTCACCTTTTTTCGCAAAACTAATGAACTAGTCATTCGTGCTAAGGTAACGAATTCCTAAGAGCTAATTGCAATCTCCTGCTCCAAGACTTCATGGCCAGAGAACTGAGCCGAATGCATTCTCTGGCTCAAAGGAAACACATAACTTCTGATTAGAAGACCTTTTGAGTTTAGCTGCTAAACTGCTAGCCGATTCGTCTTCTTAATGCTACTAGTTGCAAGTCATTTGCCGATGCCTAATTGAAATCACTATCGGAATACGTCTTGTTCTGCAGATGTTGACTCACGAAATGTCTCTGTAGGTCGCTTGGGTGCCTTCATTTAATTAATGCATTCATTTTAATTTCTGTTATTGAACTTAGATTTCCTCTGTAATAAGTTATAAGTTTTATAGGTGAATTCAATGACTCTTCCAAGGGTATCTAAGGTGACTTCAATGACTCCTCTAAGGGTATCTAAGATGCATTCAGTGACTCCTCCAAGGGTATCTAAGATGCATTCAATGACTCCTCCAAGGGTATCTAAGAGGCATTCAATAACTCTTCCAAGGGTAGCCAAGGTGAATTCAGTGACTCTTCTGAGAGTATCAAAAACAACGTGAATAAAAAATGATAAAAAATTTTCTTTGAAAACAAGATGATTTAACATTTCACCGATAACACTAGTGACTAGTATATTTCTTTCTTGAAAAACTATAATTGTTTCAATAATAAAAAAAAAATTAATACACTCGTTTAGGCGCTATTTCATTAGCTTCGTAATTCCCTTTTGAAAATAATGTCACTAGAGGAATCCTCCATGTCTGTATGTATGTATGTATGTATATAATATACATTGATGTTTTCAATCCAGGAACCGAGAAGCACCAAATGGGGAAAGTTAGGGAAATCCCCCCAAAAGTTGGTTTTGTGTCAGGAAGCTTACAAGTTCCTTGTTAACCTCTCTCTCTCTCTCTCCTCTCTCTCTCTCTCTCTCTCTCTCTCTCTCTCTCTTTCTGCGTATCAGTGAGGTCCTGTTACTGTTTCAATGTATTTCACGTAAAAATAAAAATAAAAGATATTGATATTTATACAAGATGATAGTGTGAAAACAGTCTTTTAAATATTTTTATTTATAATATTTAATGAAGTGAGTGGTTAAATAAAGCTACGAAACATTAAAAAAAATGACGCAATTTTCAGCCATCACTTTTTCAAGTCATTCCATAGTGGGACAGGATATGTATGTAGAGCCCGAATCCTACCTACCTGGAAGACATAATGGACCATGGCCAGATTATAAATGTGATGGATGCTCCTGGAAATGATGACTGACAGGAATGAGTAAAAAAATAGTAAAAAGCCAACAGGTAAAAAAAGGAAGAGGGGAAAATGGAAGCCCAGGGGGTATGGCATGAGAAAAACATTGAAGCACAATATTAGTTTATTGTGACATATGATTATCAGAAAGAATCGTATTTGTCTCTTGTGATTTATGAATGGCTTGTTAACATTATCTTATATTGGAGACAATAATCCTCACATTAGTTTAGTTCTGTATATCATTATTTCATTATATTTATATTATAAATATGTTTCAAATAAAGGTTTGGAGGAAAACCTGACATTATATACAAATATATCATATATTAAATAATATATTCTCGGTATTGTTATTATTATTGTTATTACATTAATGTCAAAATTTCTCTTCCTTATAAACGCGTGGCTGAAGACAATACAATCAGTATTAATTTAGTTTTGTATATCACTATATTTATATTATAATTATCTTTGCGTTATAAGCTTTTAGTAAAGCCTAACGCTACATATAATATATATATACATACATTATCGGTAATATTATTGTTATTATCGTTATCAAAAACTCTTCCAATTATACGCAAGGCTGCCGTTATCTTTTCCTTTTATTCACATTTTCAGAATACGTATAATAGTATAATAATTGATTACTGACTTGTGTCTTAATTCCATCTGATTATATATTTTTATATTCATTTAAAGTTTGTATAAGAAGGATCATAAGTGAATATACTACATTTACATCTGATTCTTTTTTTTATATAAATAAGTTTTGTATAAGAAGGACCATGAATGAAGATAGTGCATTTGCGCTATTACTTAATATGACACGCAAGTAACCATTTCACAATGTTCATGAGTCCGTTTATACTTGGTTCTTTGAACATCTCAACGAACACCACAAAACAGAAGTTCACATCAAGAGATAAATGAACGAATTAAAAAAAATCAAGACTGTATCCTTATGGGATAAAAAGTATTTCCTCTCCCAAGAAGCCGTTAGTAAGCTTTCATGCAAATGAGAACCGTTTAATACCTTCCCCAGCGAAGCAAAGTTTCATTTTTATTTCAGAGGGAAAGTTTAGCCCACGTGTGACGTCACAGCCAGCGTTTTGAAACGATGTACTTATGCACTAAAGCTAAGTGGATGGATATTGTGCAATAAAATTACACGACGCTATGACTGTCCAAGATGTCTGTATTTTTTTTTCTTTTTTGCTTACTCGCGGAGTAAGCCTACAAACTACTCTGTTACTGTTCTTGTTGGGCGGGTAGGAAAGGTCTATGGAAGAATGTATTTTTCTAAAGGATAAAAAAGAATAACTTTAAATGTTTTAAGTATGCAGTATTTTCAAAACCATACACGTAATTAAATATAGATGGCGTATGCAAGTCCATTTTCTAATCCAAACCTTAAATGCGCTTCTAATAAAAGATAAACAAAAACTTGAAACGTTTTAAGAATTCAGCATTTTGAAATTTATAATCTTAATTAAATATTAATGGCGTATGTAATTCCATGTTCTATTCCAGACCTGAATAAACTGCTTAGAACGTTGGATCAGTTACTTCAAAGTAAGATCTGGCATGAATTCTTGTAGCTATTTTTGTAATAATCCCTAAATACAATCCAAGTATATTTTCACAGACACGAAAGTATAAGCCATTTTTATAACCCCAGCCCACTTGTTACCAGACCTATTAAGTGCCACTTTGTACTTCTGCAGATATAAATTATTTAACTGCTATCTATACGTAGTGAAAAGAAAATTGTACACTATGCACATATACATGGAAAAATATACGCTTTATGTATGCATACATATTATACATGGAAACGCATACGCATGATGTATGTTTGGTATGTCAGTATTGAAATTAGTGACTAAAGCTAAATAACGTGTAACAGTTATTGATTCTCTCTCTCTCTCTCTCTCTCTCTCTCTCTCTCTCTCTCTCTCTCTCTCTCTCTCTCTCTCTCTCTGGAAGAATAATGGTCGAAAATATTCTCCGTCATATGTGTCTGCGATCTTCTTGGGAAATACTGCATTTGTTTATTATAAAAAAAAAAAAGACGAAATACTTTAACAAGAAAAACCGTCCATTTTTTTGTTTTTATTGATGGAACGATTTGACCAGCCTTAGATTTAACGAGCGCATTATAACTTTTATTGGCGTCATAAGGATCTTGTCTTGGTGCCAAATGGTCTTCCATCGCATCTGACCACAACTCCGTGGCACCCCCCCCCCCCCTCTCTCTCTCTCAAATCTCTCTCTCTCTCTTTCTCTTCTACATTTTATTTACTTAGATTCTTGGTTTATCACTTGTCTTTCTAAACAAACACCGTACTATGATTGAATTAAATTTATCCTTCAAAATGAAGTAATACTTTGATGTCCTTAGATTAGGAAATTTTGAAAATGCCATGAAATCAGTTTGATCCTTTTAACAGAGAGAACAAATATCTATGTACATTCGAGAATTCCTTGAATCCATGAAAATATTCGTAGAAATTGCTCGATAGGAAGTAGTATCGAAAGTGGCCAATGATTTTTCAGCAATACGATAAAACCCTGAACAAATAATATCGGTACATTACCGGTACAAGAGATCTGACATGAAAGAAGTCATATATTTAATAACAATCCCTGTGATTCTATAGCCCAACTGTAAGATGATTCGAAATGAACAAGAAATAATGGATGGAATACAGAACTGAAGAGATACAACACATCTCATTGTGGGAACCTCTTTACATACAAGAAGGTGACACGTGGAATAAACTGCCACCAGAAGCTGTAAACAGCAACAGTGTGGAAGAGTTTATAATAAAAAAGCTAGACAAATCATTAGGACACTGTGAATGAACAGTAAAACCTGCTCCAAGAGATAAGTGAGCACACAATATCTCCTCGGGTGGACTAATAAGTCTTTGAGACATCCTAATCCTCGTGACTCCTTGTAATTTGTTGGAGGGCGGGCGTTCGTGAAAATAAAATGGTACTCCATGACAAGTTTGTGCATTATTGTTTGCAAGACTCGTGTAATAAGATATTTGCAGCTGAAAAGATATAATATGGCTGCTCCAGTTCTGAATAGACTGACTATTCAGATGGGCGTTCCATTGCTTCTCTTTCATAACAACAAGTTTGTGTCCAGAATTTCCTCGAGGAGGCTCTGGCATTATGATTAGTTGCCACAGAAGATCTTGCGTGTCAAAATGTCTAGGTAGGCTGTAATAAACGTATGATGAACAGCAAAGTTTAATCCTATTTTCTTTCGACACGCAAAATTGTCTTATAATTAGTTACCACCGAAGATCTTAGTAATAAACGTCTGATAAATATATATAAAAGAAGTAGTTACTGAAGAAGCTCTCACGTAACAAAATGTCTAGATCGTCTGCAATAAACGTCTGATGAAAAACAAATTTTTTATCATTTTTTTCGATAGGCAAAATTTGTCTTATAATTAGTTACCACCGAAGATCTTACGTAACAAAAGTCTTGGTCGTCAGTAATATCTGTATATATATATAAACTTTGATCATTTGTTTCGATACGTGAAACTTATCTTTGATGATCATCTATAATCCACAAGAGATGGTTGCCATTGTATATGACTCTCCCCAGACAGACAATTTAGTGAACTGAAATTAACATTTCCTTTCTCAAGTTCCAGTTGATCATTGCCGAATTCACATTTAAAACGCTTGAATCATGAATGAACAATCTGTGGAGGGAAGTGCTATATTACCGACGTCTTCTATATTTCGTTATCATTTAAATTTCTGTTTGATTTTGCGATAGGCGGAAACTCGTGGAATACCTGGGGAAATATTTTACAACTTTCCCAAAATCCATGTCTGCAATTCTCGCAAAATCAAATCCAGAGAGAGAGAGAGAGAGAGAGGAGAGAGAGAAAAGAGAGAGAGAGAGAGAGAGAGATGAGAGACGAGAGAGAGAGACGCCAATGTGTCAAGGTCAGTCATATCCAGGCAAATAGGTGCTTTCCAACTCCCCAATCCATTTCCAAATGAGTGATATATTGCCACTGTTGTTGTAAAGCAGTAGAGGATTTGTCGCATTGCTATTTTTCCAAGATTTAATCTCTTGATTTTTTCCCCGAGTAGGGTGTAATACTAATACATTTCTCCTGGAGAGGCCCTATACTTCAGCCTTTAGCTATTGTTAACTGGACTTTCTTTGCATTATGAAGGGTACTATAAGATATTTCTGTTCGGTTGTTTCATTTTTAACAACAACGACAATAATAATGAATGAATAATAATAATAATAATAATAATAATGATAATAATAATAATAATAATGATAATAATATAAAATAATAATAATAATATAATAATAATAATAATAATAATAATAATAATAATAATAATAATGAATGAAGAAGAAGAAGAAGAAGAAGAAGAAGAAGAAGAAGAAAAGTTATTGACTCCTAAGGAGACAGGATGCAACCCCGGAACCCCACACTATAAAAAAAAAAAAACACCCTATCGAACAAGATGACTGTGATGAAAAAAAAAAATAATATTAATAATAACAGAATAATTTATCTCGGCAACTATAATAGCCGAGCTAATTCATAATAATATTACTTTTTATGATCTTCTAGT
This sequence comes from Macrobrachium nipponense, assembly GCF_015104395.2. Taxonomy (NCBI): domain Eukaryota; kingdom Metazoa; phylum Arthropoda; class Malacostraca; order Decapoda; family Palaemonidae; genus Macrobrachium; species Macrobrachium nipponense. The sequence continues at coordinate 7,583,732 of NC_087204.1, forward strand.
ATTCTTACGTTTTAACGAGATGGAGAGTAAACAATCATGCAGTTACCACTCGTAAACAATGGTTCCAAACGCTGGGAAAATAAGTGGCATCTAATGCTAATTTTCCAAACATCCACGCTGTTTTTCCAGAGTTAAACAGAGCGTTAGTCTGGATGGTCAGTCTGTATCTATTGTTATTATGATATAAATTGTTTGGGTAAAAATCTCTCTCGTGCTTCAATTAAGATTAATTCTAAAACAACAACTCCAGTGGATAATAATATTTAGATGAAATGTGAGGATAATCTACTGGCGAGTTTTATTTGGAAATAAATAAACAGCGACGGTAGATAAGTAAACAAATAAATATATAAATAAAATGAATAAATAGATAAATAGGACAGTTTAATTAAATAAATAATAAAAATGATATTCATTACTTGCTTGACAATGGAATTCACTGTGGTCAATCGCGTGTGCATTTATATCAAAAACGTTCAGAATAAGTGAAATTGCGGTAGTGCATTTAGATGAGACGGCCTTATGCCAGCGGCTGTTACGTTAAAATAGGTGAATAGATAGGTATTTATGATACGGGTTTGCTTATAGCAGTTCTAGATCTCTCTCTCTCTCTCTCTCTCTCTCTCTCTCTCTCTCTCTCTCTCTCTCTCTCTCTCTCTTTACCACTTCAAAAGGGAGATATTCCTTTTTTCAGGAATGTTCAAATTCTTCCCAGAAGATAATTCCCATATGTCTTGACTTTTAGGGCTAAAGTTTCCCCCAAGAACTCTGCAAACGCCTTTTGATGTTTCCCCTCTTTCAGTATATCTCAACCAGACTTCAGATTGACAGCGGTGTATGTAATAGAGAAATGATGTTCCTCTCTGGTGAAGACCACGCCATCCTCGTGGGGTGTATATCCTGCCCTCTCTGGAAAGGGATTTTTATGTGAGAAGAAATATTTCAGAGTATGTGGCTTGCCATATAGTCCTTTTACTTTCGTTTCTACGTTGCTTGAGGAAAGGTCACGAGGATTTATTTGTCTGTGCGGGTGGTTTTCCACAAGACGATCATGGAATTAAGAATGGTGGCGAATAATTTATTTTGTGAAATGTAAGAAAGTCTTCTCTTTCTGGTTTCTTGTTATGAATCTCTCTCTCTCTCTCTCTCTCTCTCTCTCTCTCTCTCTCTCTCTCTCTCTCTCTCAAGACGATCATGAAATTAGGAATGATAGAGAATTATTTATTTTATATTAAATGTAAGAAAAATCTTCTCTTTCTGGTTTCTGGATGTGACTCTCTCTCTCTCTCTCTCTCTCTCTCTCTCTCTCTCTCTCTCTCTCTCTCATTATTTATTTCATTAGATTTAAGAAAAGCCTTCTCCGAGTTTCTGGATTTTAATCTCACGCCCCCCCCCCCTTCTCTCTCTCTCTCTCTCTCTCTCTCTCTCTCTCTCTCTCTCTCTCTCTCTCTCAAGCACACACACACACATCAATGAATGAAATAGGCATTTGAATGTAATGACACTATATTTGCAATTGCTGTGACTTTGCCATTGAAATACAGACCTGCAGATGGTTGGAATTGAAACGTTTTCTATAGCCTTCTACGTATATCAGGTTACGTATGCGATAATACTTAACTAGCAGTATTCCTCGTCTCCACATTCAACCCCAATAAATGTTTACGAAAGGATTTGCAGTGCATTAGCCTTCTATAGCTGTGAGCCAATAATATAATCGTCTCTCGCTGTGCAGCACTGCTGAGCGTTGACACCTGGTGAAATGAAGGTGATGTGATCTTGAAAGGTCTCTAAGGAGGCATCAGCAGCCATTTCGTCACCCAGGGGAATCCCATTTGAATCTCTCTCTCGTCTCTCTCTCTCTCTCTCATCAACACTAAAGGTTATTAGAATATTGGGTCACGGAACAGAGGTATTCACTTAAGGCTCTCTCTCTCTCTCTTGCTCTCTCTCTCTCTCTCTCTCTCTCCATTTGTAGTTTAATGCATGTATAAATATAGTATATATAAGTATATATATATATATATATATATATAGTATATAGATAATAATATATATATATATATATATATATATATATCATATATATCACACAAATATAAGTGTATGTATATGCATAGTCCAATGATATTTGTATGGTGTGTATAGCTATGTATGTATGAATGTTTGTACGCAATCAGATAAAAGTTATACGTAGAGAAAGAGCGATAAAAAACTATTAAGGGTACAAAGTACGAGAGGATTCCGTTACCAAGTAATCCCGGATTTAACGCTATATGTTATCGTGTCTATATTTCCCTTGAGAACTGTTTGAATCTGTCGTCCGAAGTAATGTTCAGCCATTAATGTTCGTCCATCATTTTGATAGACCAGAACGCTGGTCAAAGTTTTGAAACATGGGAGTCCATGGCCAGTAAGTTTCAAGTAAATCAACTAACGCCAATAGACTAGACTTATCTACAGCAAAACAGAGGGCTGTAGCGTTACTATAGGAAGTACAGATTTAGTGCACGGTCGCACACTGGTTGTGGTTATTGAATCTCGATATATATTGAAGTATGCGAGCGGTTTGTTTTCCCGTATGTTATGTGGATTATTTATTTATATATATTTTGTCACCATGTGGTTAAACGATGTTGCCTTGTCAAATTTCCCTTTTGCATTCTGTGACTGTGCGCGCATGCATGCATATGCGTATGCAATTGGATGGTTTACGTACTAACAAATATTTGCTAGTCCGTTGATACCCGTCAGGTGGTCAGTTGACTGTGACCGTTATCAGAAGCTGAAAATTTTTCCGTTCATTAACCAGTATCTAAGTTCGTGAGTGAATAAGACAGGATATGCAGTTTCAAATTTGCAAGATGCATTGGTTGAGAATGAATTCTTGAGTGGCGGGTGTATGTGCATAATATAAAGAGTTGACTGCTGAGTTTGGTTGAAGTTACATTTTGTGGTAGAGTATCATAATTAAAAAAAGACATCAAATGGAAAGAATGAGTAGAAACAGTGGCTTTTTGTTCATATACCTGTACATGTTTTGTTCCGTTATCTCAAATGTTTCTTATTAGATGAATCTGCAAGTTGGCCTTTGTGATCACTTATAATTGGCATAATAAGCAACTGAAAAACTTTTAACTATAAACTGGCTGTGAATTAAGTACTCACATAAAAAATCGAGATGAGATAACGTTTTCAAGTCTTTTAATAATATCCCTTAATAAATAATGAGTAAAATTAAAGGAAAATAGACCGAATCCATAATTCTCCACATGGTTCTCATGGTTCTGGGTACTAAGCGAACACTTGGTTTGAAGAACCACGAATGTAATCAATTATTGTTGCTAATGAAAACGTCATTGAATTATCTCCTCACTGCACTGGTCAGTACTACACTAATGTAATACGCTGTTTATGCAGGATGCAATTATACACTGAATAGGCTGTCAGGGTTTCGAAATAAACTTTATACATGCAAATTTGGTTGCGAGCTTAATTGGTTTTCCAAATTAAATCTGACTAAATTTACAGCATACCATTAATGTCCGCGGAACATAAAAATGATAACAGCAGATAACTTAGTCGATTATTTGAATGAATGTCGTCGTTACTAGGGGACTAAATGGAAAATAAAGTTAAATATATCTGAAATCCTGTTAAATATTACTTTGCAAAAGGCTGATTGCTGGTCCTTCGACAGAGGACAGTAAGTTAATGCTAATCTTGATTTCTTTACATATCTGTATTGTATTGCTAACCCAACCTATTTCTCAATTAGATTAAATGTTTGAATTATTTTCTACTTTCAGTCACACAATTCATAAGAAATTTATTGTTCTTTATGAGTAGTTGATATAAAAGTCAGATTTAATTTATTATCCAAACATCATCACAGCAGAATTTTAGTTTTTTTTTTTTTCAAGCAAATATCTATGTTATAACTACAGTCATGATATTAAAAAGGACGATAATTTTCTTGTAAAGAAATGTAAAACCAATATTTAATTTTAGGAATGGATAGACGAAATCAGAGCGAGTTAGGAATTTGGAAAATGGGATAAGCAATATTTTCTCCAACTTTTGAAGAATTCGCTCACAAATTCCTTTTGTTCTAAAACCCAATTCCTTTCGTTTACTGGTTTTCGCTCTACTTAGATTACACTAAGTTTAATCCGTTTGCATTCTTCTGTATACTTACCTTCATAACGAATAAGTTAAGTATATATTAGTTTAACCAGACCACTGAGCTGAGCTGATTAACAGCTCTCCTAGGGCTGGCCCGAAGGATTAGATTTGTATTTACGTTGTTAGGAATCAATTGGTTACCTAGCAACGGGACCTACAGCCTATTGTGGGGTCCGAATCGCATTAAATCGAGAAATGAATTTCAAATCACCGGAAATACATTCCTCTGATTCTGTGCTGGCTGAAGCTAGGAGTGAACTCTGGTTACCAGATCGGTAGGCGAGTACGCAACTGACTCGTCCAGCGAGGAAATGCCTGCAATGTGCCCTTGCATTAAAAGGACTGTTTTTTGGATATTACAATGTCTCTTTGCTCACTTGGTTAACTAAGGAGATTGAATTTTGTAACTGAAGGAATATTTTGAAACATTAACCCTTAAACGCCGGAGCGGTAAATAAAAAATGACTCCCGTATGCCGGAGGGGTTTGAGAGTGAGCGCGTAAGCGGAAAAAAATATTTTTTCAAAAAATCACAGCGCGCTTAGTTTTCAAGATTAGAGTTCATTTTTGGCTCCTTTTTTTCTCATTGCTTGAAATTTAGTATGCAACCATCAGAAATGAAGAAAATTATCATTATCATATATAAATAATGCGAATATATGATAGCGCAAAAACGAAATTTCATATATAATTGTATTCAAATCGCGCTGTGCGCCAAACGGTTAGAGGTAACAAGTTACTTTTTTTTCGTTTGTAATGTGCACTAAATTGCAATCATTTTGATATATAACACATTGTAAAAACGATAAAAGCAACACAGAGAAAATATTATCACAAAAATGATGCATGAATTCGTAGCGCGCGGATGTAAAAAAATAATTTTTTAAAAAATTCACCATAAATCGAAATATTGTTATAGAGACTGCAATTTGTTTCAAAATGAAGGAAAATGATTGAATATTACGATACTGTAAGAGTTTTAAGCTTACAAATGCAGTTTTTTACCATTTCGAACGAGTTAAAGTTGACCGAATGTCGAATTTTTGTTAAAATATTTTTTTTATATGCAAATATAAAAGAATGAGAAATGCTACAACCTCTCCAATAATTTCTGTTATATTTTGCATGTTTTTTTGCGCATTTTCATTTTATAATAAAACTTTAAAAAAAGTACGCGTAATATGCAAAGGCTCAAATATTAGGAGAATGTGGACCTACGCGTTTCCGAGATTTTCGGCCGAGAATCGCGCTGCGGACGGAATAAAATTATTTGTTTCAAAAATTTACTATAAATCGTGATATTGTTCTAGCGACTTGCAATATGTTTTTTAAAAATGAAGATAAATGATTGAATATTACATAGACTGTAAGGTTTTTATGTTATAAATGCGTTTTTGAGACCTTTTCGGTTGAGTCAAAGTTGACCGATCGTAGTTTTTTCGTACTTATCGTACTTTATATGCAAATATTTCAAAAAATGATAAATGCTACAACCTTCCAATAATTTTTGTGATATTATGCATGTTTTTGCGCACATTTCCATATATAAAACTATAAAAAAGCGTAATATGAAAAGGCACAAAATATAGGAGAATGTGACCTACGCGTTTCCGAGATTTTCGGCCGAGAATCGGCGCGCGGACGGAATATATATATTTTTCAAATATTCACCATAAATCGAGATATTGTTTCTAGAGACTTACAATATGTTTAAAATTAAGATAAATGATTGAATATTACTACACTGTAAGATTTTTATGTTATAAATGCGTTTTTTGACCTTTTCGGTTGAGTCAAAGTTGACCGATCGTAGTTTTTTTCGTACTTATCGTACTTTATATGCAAATATTTCAAAAATGATAAATGCTACAACCTTCCAATATTTTTGTTATATTGTGCATTTTTGCGAACATTTTCATATAATAAAACTATAAAATAAGCGTAATATGAAAAGGCACAAATATTAGGAGAATGTGACCTACGCGTTTCCGAGATTTTTTTCGGACCGGAGAATGCGGCGCGCGGACGGAATAAAAATATTTTTTTCAAATATTCACCATAAAATCGAGATATTGTTCTAGAGACTTGCAATATGTTTTAAATTTAAGATAAATGATTGAATATTACGAGACTGTAAAGATTTTCATGTTCATATATGCGTTGTTTGACCTTTTCGGTTGAAGTCAAAGTTGACCGATCGTAGTTTTTTCGTATTATCTACTTTATATGCAAATATTTCAAAAATGATAAATGCTACAACCTTACCAATAATTTTGTTATATTGTGCATGTTTTTGCGCACATTTCCATATATCAAACCTTTAAAAAAAGCGTAATATAAAAGGCTCAAATATTAGGAGAATGTGACCTACGCGTTTCCGAGATTTTCGGCCGAAAATCGTCGCGCGGAGGGGGCAAAAAAATATTTTTTTCAAAAAATTCACCATAAATCGAGATATTGTTCTAGAGACTTGCAATATTGTTTTAATATGAAGATAAATGATTTAATATTACTAGACTGTAAGACTTTGATGTTATAAATGCGTTTTTTGACCTTTTCGGTTGAGTCAAAATTGACCGATCGTAGTTTTTTTTCGTACTTATCGTACTTTCTTTATATGCAAATCATTTAAAAAAAATGATAAATGCTACAACAATTCCAATATTTTTTGTTATATTGTGCATGTTTTTGCGCACATTTCCATATATAAACTATAAAATAAGCGTAATATGAAAAAGGCACAAATATTAGGAGAATGTGACCTACGCGTTTCGAGATTTTCGGCCGAGAATCGGCGCGCGGGACGAAATAAATATATTTTTTTCAAATATTCACCATAAATCGAGATATTGTCTAGAGGACTTGCAATTTGTTTTAAAGTGAAGGTAAATGATTGAATATTACTAGACTGTAAGTAATTTGCTTACCCCCCAAAAAAAAAATATTTATATAATATATATAGATATATATATATACTATATATATATATATATATATATATATATATATATATATATAGATATATATATATATACATAATTTTTTTATACGTAAAAACAAAATATATATATTACATTCTTCGATTCTGGTACCAACATACCATAAATAAAAACGGAATGCAGGTGACATTCTCTTTTCGCATACAATGAAATGTCTTTATTATTATTTTATCATGCACACATTCAGATATATAAAAAATTTTTTAATAAATATAAAACTAAATATAAAATAAATGCAGTCAATACTCACTCGTAATCCTGACTCTTCGTTCTATCTTGTTTTCTCCCTCCTCCATTGAAGAGTCTTGCATTGTTTCCACTCGACATGACGAGTACGGTGGAGGAGGAGGGAGACGCGCGCCCTTACTGCTGATGGGACCCGGCGGCCCCGTGCGCCCTCCGCTGTCGGTTAGGGGGCGCGCTCCAATACATGACCTTCAGTGTGATACTTTCGGTCACACTCCCCATATCCTGCAAAGAGCAACTTTTGCAGAGACGACAGAAGAAACCGGGTGTCTCTCCTTCTGCCATTTCATTATGGCACACCCGGCACCGTTTCTGCCTTCGCCCCTTCTAAGGCCTCCAGTATGTGTTCCCCTGGCTGACAGCGGACACGCAGGGTCCACTACCGACGAGAAGCTGTGATGGCGGGGCCGGCAGCAAGAGGGGCGTCGTCAGCAGGGGCGTCGTCAGCAGGGGCGGCGGCAGCAGGGGCGTCGTCAGCAGGGGCGGCGGCAGCAGGCCGGGGCGACGTCAGCAGGGGCGTCGTCAGGCAGGGGCGTCGTCAGCAGGGACGGCGGCAGCAGGGGCGGCGGCAGGTCGAGCGAAGTTGGCCCTCCTATCTGCCCGTTTCCTCTTAGGGGCAGATCTGCAGCTCGGGGCAGGGTGGGGGTCAGTTTATGGGAAGGCCAACTCATCGGGAATCGAAGTTGATGAGGGCATTCCACCCGGCTACCTCTAGGAACTGTACGTGGGTCAAACCTCGGAAGATTGTCACCGCGGTACACAGTACATATGTTAGGCAGGTTTTGGAGGCCAACTGAAGGATGTATTGAGGAGCTTCTGTGTCCCACCTTCTGGTTCTCCTGGCGAAAGGGATAGTACTGGATGAGCCTGATCAAAGAGATCAACTCCTCCATGTGCCTGTTGTAGTGCCCAATGACAGTAGGCCGCTCGGGTACGAAACTCCTCAAACACAACTCGGCCCTGTCGACGTTGTCTTATTCCGCTGTACGATCTCTTCTTGGATGGTTCATGACTCGTCGTAATCATGGGGACGAGTCGGGACACCCTTCCAACAGATGACGAAGACAGCGACCCTTCCGCCGCACTCTGGTCTCCTCCTCTTGCCAGGTGTTGCGGATGACTAGCGAACCTCTTGAGGACATTCGGGGCCCCACGCACCAACCGAAGGGTACCACTGACGTGAACACCTGCTTCATACAGTTCCTGGGCCAGGGATACCGAGTTATAATAATTATCCATAAACAGGTGATATCCCTGGTTACGGAAACGTCCCACAAGGTTGAATACAGTGTCACGCAGCGTGGAGAATACCCCGGTATACACTGAAAAGTCCACAACGTATCCAGTGTTGGCCTCGGTAATGAGAAAGAATTTCACACCATATTTCTTTGGCTTCTGGGGTTATACACTTTTGTATACTAACGTCCTTTGTAAGGCATCATCCCCTCATCCAAAGACAGGTTCTTTCCAGGAATCACGAGATTACTACACCGCTCACGGATATAATCCAACACTGTACGCACTAAAATGAGGCGATCACTGTTATTCCGGGGTATGGCCCTTCGGTTTGAAGGCGTTGAAGTACCTGTCCATCGCCAGGAAATTATCACGGGACATAACGCCAGGCACATTCGGCATACATAAAAATAACTTCTCTTCCAATATTGCCTGACGTCGATAGCAGGTGTCAAACCAAAATAAATGTGGAGCCCCAAAAATGTGCCATGTCAATGAGGTTGCAACCCCGCCAGTAAATTACGACAAGGTCGTCATCAGCTCATACCGGCAGTACCGAGCGTAGTCCACCGTCTCGTGTACCAGGTATTCCAGCAATTCCCGCGTCAGGAAAAGCTGATGAATCCCAAAAAACAGTCAGGGGTATGGTACGTCATCCCAGGGTTGCCGTGAAGGGGTGCATGTTAGGAGGGGTGGGGTCCTCCGTCCACCCCTCGTCACTCTCCGACGACCGACCTTCACCTTGGCTGGCGCGACGAGCCGACCTTCTACGTGCCCGTGTGCGTGCGGGCACGATGCACACTACCCACCCGTTCCCATCACCCTCACTTAGGCCCTCACTTTCTGTATCGTCCTCTGCGATAAAACTTGAGCCCGTATCCCCACCCTCCCCTCCCCCTCCCCCTCAGATTCCCCCTCGTATGCACTGAATTCGAGCTCACTTTCGGGATGTGAGCCTCGAACGGACATTGGGGGCAAATATTCATCCTCACTTTCATCGGGACTGATGTCCTCATCACTCGATGACCATCCGCCTCAAAATGAGGACTTGCGACATGTTACCCGATCAAGCTCCGAAAGATATTCGTCTATGTCCCTTGGTTGGAGGCCTCCCAAATGCCTACGAATGCCCCTAAGGACGCCCACATGCTTCCTAGGGTAACCAAAGGCATAAGATGTTTTCCCGAAACACTTTCAGACACACGTGTCCGCACAGAACGGCCTTGAGGCGCGGGGTCATGCTGGGTGCCTGGCCCCTCGCCAGCATCCATGTCCAAAACTCGCCTTACACGATCCCTTCCGACGGGTAAATGCGCCTTTCACGGTTCACACGTCGTTTGAGACATATCTAGGAATGTCTTGTAGCAATACAAATGCTCAAAGTCTCGCACAAGTCCAGAAAAACACGCTTTTCACGAAAGATCGCTCTCGGATGGTGCGCTACTGATGCTGGCTGGAGCGAGAAGAAGGGATATCGCGCATGCGCACCTGTCACGCTTCAAAACAAAACAAGGCCTTGATCCGTGGACTCCCAGCATTCCCCAAGGCGCGTGATTCAAAAGTTTTAGGCTGGATAGGCCTATAAGTATTTTTCCGCGAATTTTAAAAAAAACTTTTGTATGGTCGACGTAAAATACGTCCAGTCGGCACCGACAGACAATTTATCTCGACGTCAAAATACGTACCAGTCGGCGTTTAAGGGTTAATTACATTTCAAGTAGTACTTTGCAACTTTTTAAAATTAATATGCAGTGGTTTTGCCTGTCTTTTCTGTTCACTGCAAAGCTTTCAAGTAACTCAGGGAATCATCTGATAGCACTTGATTCGTGAAAAGCTACAATGTAAACCAGTGCTCGAAGGAACTATTCTATTTTGTCAATATTTACAATTCCAGATACATTGTGTCACTGATTACATCATCTGCCAATTCACGTACGGAAAGGCAAAGAGTGTTTTAAAAATGGAGTTTTTCAAAACTTGTACTTTTTGGTAATATTCTCGCAGTGCAGCTCTTATTGTGAACTAGCTGACCAACCCGGCGCTGTCCGGGATAAGTCTGAGTGACAACGAATAAAGTGCAGTCGAACTGTCCCCCTTTAAATTCGGTCCTCTGCCATAAGCGGAGAGATAACATCCCGCTAGAGTCATTTATTGAAATTCTGAACGTATTACCATTTTTGTCGCCGGCACCAGCTGTTGACATTTTTGCTGATTTGGTTGATTGATTGATGGGTCGACGCAGTTGCAGCTGGATGTCATATTGGCGGAAATGTCATTTATTCAGTTGGTCGTGATTTCCGTCCTTTATCAGGCTCAGTTTCTTTTTTTTCTATTATTTTCCCATATGACTATTGCACTGTCTAGATTATTAGAAACCTTTGGCTTCTGATATGCGAAAGCAAGCAAGTGTTTATCACCAGGAATAAACGAAAAATTCATATTGTTTCTTTGTCCTTTCCTTCAATAAATGTATATCATTACCGCTTGGCAATTTTTGTAAAACTATGGTAAATTCGCTTTGCACGACGAGTTTCGTGTATGGAATGGTATAATATATATATATAGTTCTCACTTTCTCCATATTATATATATATATATATATATATATATATATATATATATATATATATATATATATATATATATATATATACAGAGAGAGAGAGAGAGGGAGGAGAGAGAGAGAGAGAGAGAGAGAGAGAGACTTGTTGCTTGGCTTCTGTCGAGGAATGTCTTTTAGCGACGTTGGTAGACATAGATACGATGTGAAGGAGTTTGTATTTCATTGAAGATAGGAAAAATTACAGAAGGTTTTGCGTGAAGTAAGCTTTGATACTTTTTATATTTAAATGTACTAATATTGCGTATCCCACCCACCCCATCCCCCAGCCAAAATAAAGCTTAACTAATCATTTGGAAAAAACGTAGCAGATCTCCCTAGCCACGAAAAATGAGAACAGAGCCTGGAAAAAGGATTCTATATTTGGTCACACCCCGAAAACAAGGTATCGGATTTCCATTGAAATCAATTACATTTGCGTTTTCAATCCCACTGGTGAAATGATGAAATTTGATATATAACGGAAATTAAATTCTCTCTCTCTCTCTCTCTCTCTCTCTCTCTCTCTCTCTCTCTCTCTCTCTCTCTCTCTCCACACTTGTTCTGTGTTAACAGACGCATAAATAATAATACTTTTATTTTTTTATTTTTTTATTTACTTATATTCATTTTTGCAAATCGTAAAGGAATAAACGTCATTTACAAACAATGGCAAAAGTTCTGCTATTAGTCCAAAATCGTACATGGCCATTAGGAAATAAAAAAAAAAACGAAATGCCAGATCCCACGACTTCGAGTAGAGGCAAAATATCTTGCTCTGTTGCAATTTACTATAGGCCATACATGTTGCTCTCTCTCTCTCTCTCTCATCGTCTCTCTCTTCTCCTTCTCTCCTCCTCTCTCTCTCTGTGTATGTGTGTGTGTGTGTTTGTTTGTGTGTGTTCAAGAGTTCTTTTTATCTCATGGGAGGTCGAGAAACGTTATTTATTTACCAAGCATTTTAAACCAAGCTTTTATTTATACGACGTGACAGTTGTGATGGAATTTCGTGTATACTTTGTAATGCTCCTCTGGTGGAGGCCTGTATCTAATCTGATTGACGCTGCGAATTTTTGTGAAAGACTTTCCACCCGAGTGAATTGGTGCGGTAGACAGCTTAGTTAAAAATGCATGCGGGAAGTTCATAAAGAAACCAAGCGAATGCTGCAACTTATGGAGGAGAGGTAGACTTTTGCGTAACAGTCTAGGCAATTTTACTAATTGCTTTGGGTTGGGTAAATGGCCCTCTCTCTCTCTCTCTCTCTCTCTCTCTCTCTCTCTCTCTCTCTTAAATGAGGTCGGCAATGACATCGTTTTTCAAATATATATATTTTTTATCTTACATATTGACTGCATTCTTGAACATTTTAGTTATGCTCATATTAGCTAATTTACCAGAATTTTCTCATAACATGATAAAGAACTAAAGATTCTACATTGTGTTATTATTGCTTCTTTAGCAGGATTCCTTTGATAATGTAATGAAAATTATATATATATATATATATATATATATATATATATATATATATGATATATATATATATATATATATATATATGTATATATACATATATATAATGAAAAGGAGAGAAATAGAATAATATTAAATAAATTAAATTTGACTCGCTACAGGTGCAGAGAGGAGTGGAGTTGGGATATTTAATTAGATTTCTTAGTTAAGGAAGCCCCCCCCTATACACATCATAATAGCAAAATTATCATAATGATAAAAAAAGTCAGATTAAAACTAAAAGTTAGAGCGAACGCGCTTCCGTCAGAACCTTTGTATTGCATTCCTAATAATCAACAGTTGCATCAATTCATTATACGATTATAATGAGTGATTCGTGCTTGTGAATGATTACAGTTATACAATTAGCAAATAAATGTTGGATCGGGGTATTAATGGAGCACATTTGGGGCGAATGAATATAAGTACACCACTCGCGGTGATCAGCATTTACATTTGTTATTTTTGGGTATTTCGTTCGTTGGAGAAATGCCTGCTAAAAATGACTAACAAGTAACTCCTAGACGGAGTTTTGCCTTGTGTGCATACCGAGAGCAGTAATGGTCGATTCAGCTGTACGTTTTCTTATATAATGGAATGTATTGTCTGTATAGGTGTTTACTAAATCGTCAAAACTGTTTAACAATCATATCCTCCATAATCTTAGGTGTTGAACCGTAAATACAAGATCTAATGACGGATTAAGCTATTTCTTACACACCATCATTCTTGTCAAAAGGAAAACGCATCTCCAAAGGACTAATAATTAATAGAAATGTTCCAAACTCGGGCACATATGTGACCCGGTTCCATCGCAGAATTAATTTTGGGACGAAAAATCTTTACTGACCTGGGAAAGTTGGCAAAAGAGAATCTATTATTAGATGGAAATTGGAAAGGCGGGATATATATCTATTGTTAAGGAAGAGAATGTCATCGATCACCATGGAAATATGTGACTTGAAAAGAACATTAGGTAATGGAATGTATGTAAAAGCTCTGAAACAAGGGAGATTCATTTGCATATATTTTATACAAACATCGTTTGAGGAATCAATAGGAATATTCCGATGATAAGGAAAAGAGATAGTGATGCTGTATATTTCCTACATTAGGCTAAAAGTGTTTTTTTTTTAAGAGTTTAGATAATTATGTTCTATTCACGCGCGCACTCAGACACATTAATCCTATGAGAGTCCATTGATCAATATTTCTCAACATTTGGTTTACTTTACAAATTATCTCTTTTTTTTATTTTAAACATTCCCTGTCAACTCTCGTTAAATTGTAAACTAGCCTTTTAAATCGTGCTTTGCACTCTTACTGAGGAAAAACAGGTTTGTTTGCATCAGAACATAGGGTTTATTTATCTATTTATTTGTCTATTTATTTATTTATTTATTGTTTTCGTCCAGGGCTGTTTCCATTTTTGGATCCCTGAGACTTCCATCATTTCGCCTTTCGAAATGGAGTTGCAACTTAGCCAGTAACAACATTAATGATAGATATTGTCACGCTTCAGGAATGCTTACTCTCTCTCTCTCTCTCTCTCTCTCTCTCTCTCTCTCTCTCTCTTTCTGAGTGGAGTGGCATAAAGGGGAGAACCACGAAGCGTGCAACCTCATCTGTGTTCCCCCGAATACACCTTTAATGGTGAGAGCTTCCCAGCTCTGCCCTAAAAGAAATGGCTGTTAAACAGAAATTGGTCACTGAAATTGGTCACTGAACAGAATCCTGAAGATAATGTGTTAAGTTACTGGTAGTGGTTTTCCATCCAGTGATTTTCAAGTGAATGAAAAGAAGTATGGTTGAGAATGAAGTGCATGAAAAAAAGTAAACGAGTGAATGTTTTGTATGAATCTTTTTTATAGTGAAAATATATATGTATAGTGTACACTCTTGTAACAAATTTTCCTAAGTCACTAGTTTTAATACTTTCGGAATTCCAGTCACTACCAATTAACTTGATAAAATAAGACGACAGCTACCGGTAAAACTCAAGTCGTTGATATGCTTTGATAATAATTGATTTCTCTCTCTCCTCTCCCTCTACTCTCTCTCTTCTCTCTCTCTCTCTCTATCTATATAGATATATAGATAATATAATACTATTATATATATATAGATAATATATGATATGACTGATAAAAATGTTCTCTTACAACAGAACTCCATCTGATAAAAGGAGCCAATAAAATTTATATCTTTGCGTTTTTATGGGCTCCTTTTATTATATATACCGTTTATAAAAGACATTCAGAAACGCATTAATCCCGACTACATTACTTTCCATAAATAAATACCTACTTCCAGAATATAGCCCTCATGATAGGTGTCAAGGAAGGGAGAGTGAGAGAGGGTGGGAAGGAAAGGGGAGATAAAGACAAAGTAGTTCTTCTGATTTAGTTCTGATTCTGCTGAGATGAAGAGCGGAGGGTTATCCATCGAGGTCGAGACAGAAAAATGAGTGATTTGCAGATGAGGGAAACTAAGCTGGGTAGATTAGACCGTTTGATGAATTGTAGGTTAGGGCGTGGAATGTCCCACTGAATACGAGGGATATGAAAAGATAAAAAGGGGAGTAAATTGGATGTCAAAATAGGCAAATAATGATAATAACCATAATTTTACCTTTCATACATACAGCTACACGTGTGAGTATGCACAGAGAGAGAGAGAGAGAGAGAGAGAGGAAAACAAAACTCTACGTGATCACTGATGTGACGTATGGAGTCATAACATGTTTATCTGTGCGTGTTATTTTTTTTTTTTTTTTGTGTGGGGGGGGTGGGGGCGGGGGTGGGGGGCGATGGTGGGGGTGGGGGGGGGACAGATATAATGAATATGCAACAATGATAATAAAGTGACTTTTCCTTTATATATGTAGCTTAATCTAGGTGACGCTATTGAAGACAATTGCAAAGCAGCTAAGAAAGGACCGTGTTCCTACGGACACTATGGCTTCATTCTCTTCCTGGACAACCTTTCACCATTCTATGGGTTGGACGCTTTGCTCTGAGATGAGAATCTCGTTCTCCCTTCTTTAAGTATTCGCCCTTCCATTGTTCGTTTCCCTCTTGTTATCGTGTTTTCTGGCAGTTCTGGTCTCGTGAATAAGGGGCCGTTTTAGGAATCTATTTCCCAGGGTTGTTTAGTTGGTGAATACCTTCCTCATCTCTCCTTTACTCAGTCTGCTGCTCTTGCTCACAACATGACTTGGTTTTGGTTTATGGTATCCAGTAAATGCAATACATAAAATGCGACACCAGAGCTGCTTGCAATGATAAGTTTATGCACTAGATAGATCCTGAATCTCAAAATTAGCACTTCTAAGCGTTCCATTGTCTGCAATTCCACAGCAGTGTTGGGGAGAATACCACTGAATACAAGATGGTAATATGTAATATCTCCGTAGGGCGGTAGTTCTTCGCAGCGTGCCTTCTTTAAGCCCCTAGCTGCAACCCCTTTCGTTCCTTTTACTGTACCTCCTTTCATATTATCTTTCTTCCATCTTACCTTCCACCCTCTCCTAACACTCGAGTCATAGTACAACTGCTTTGAGGTTTTCCTCCTGTTACACCTTTCAGACCTTTTACGGTCAATTTCCATGTCAGGGCTGAATGACCTTATAGGTCCCAGTGCTTGGCCTTTGGCATAAATTTTATATTCAAATCAACTCAGCATTAATATACAGTATTCGTTCTCATATTCTTCTTAGTTATCGAAATAATCTTTACTAAATTCAATTAAGATATTGTGGATAGTTATTTAATCTCACTTTATTTTCTAGTAGAAATGTAGAACATTATTATTTGGAATTTAACCAGTCCCGTAAATCCCTCTCCAATGTCTAATTATCAATCGTCATGTTTGTTTTAATGTGTAAGTAGATGACTACAATAAAAATATCAAAAAATACACGCGTGGAAAAAAGCTTCCCTTATGTCATGTCCAGATTTCTGTCGAGAAGGAATGTTGCTCACGACACTTCCAGTCCCCTATAGATTCTGGAGGATTGCTGGAGACACTTCCAGTCCCCCATAGATTCTGGAGGATCGCTGGATCCTCCTCAGCCGACGGGCCCCGACAGGAGACGCAGATTACAAAAGGGAAATTTATTGCCTTTTTCCAGGTGTTGGATTCGTAGTCTTTGAAAAGGGCTTCTGTCGTCCACGTGTCGTTACTTTGCCTTTATTTGATGTTCGCTTTTTTTTTGTATATCTCTGTTACGACAAAAAAGAACACTAATTTTTATAAGCCGTCCTTTTTCTCAACATATATGACAAAAAATAAAAGCCTCTTGGACGATGTCCACATGAGGCTGTCTCTGTTATTATATTATTATTATTATTATTATTATTATTATTATTATTATTATTATTATAGTTGTTGTTGTTGTTGACATGGTGGCGGAAATAATAGCGGATGTACGTGATTACCTTGATAAGATATATATATATATATTATATATATATATATATATATATATAATATATATATATATATATATATATATATATATATTTATATATATATATATATATATTATATATATATATATATATATATATATATATATATACACACACATTACAATCACGTAAATAATAACTTGAAAACATATTTCCTCTGCTTAGGTACGTTGAATGATTCACAGAGACCAATTCCCATACTGTTAAATAATTCATTTTGAATAAGAAAGGATTCGTACAAGAACTAAGCGTGATAATAATATTATTAAAACCACACGGATTATAGAAACAGATTTCTAATACGTATCATTCTTGAATGATCATTAAATGTCGTCATTCACAAACTATCAGTCTTGTTAGAGCAGGGTAATTGAGCTTTTTATCGAACCTCATTTTAGATCCCCAAAAGACTATTATATAAAGGTCACAGGGATAAAATTCCCTTTATTACCAAGAATGGGAACCTTGTTTGGGGCGTCTTCATCGTCAAAACATTCTAGTTATTGAATCTTACGTAGGTGAGTTCTTTCTTTCAATACATCTTACCTAGTTTTAGTTACAATTCGTGACACTGATGCTGTTCGTAGTTGGATTGAAGGTGAGTCTGCTAGAGGCTGTAATTCATTTTCATGTGTTAAGAAACAATCCCTTATGATTAAACTATACCAAGTAGTATGGACTCGCATGCTCCTATATCTGAGACCATGTCATATGCACTTTATATCCATACTATATGTATACTATCCCCCTCCTTATTTTGTCATTTTGTATAAAGTTTGTATGTATGGCCAATTATGTATTTCCAGGATAAATGTTTCAATTGATAGAATACGCAATAAACCATTTTTCCTTACACTTCCGTTAAACACCTGAACTCAGCCATTCATTTGCATAATCCAGATGGGTCTTACAAAGTTTCTGCTTTTCAGTCCCAAAAAAATCGTGGAGTTCGCTTCGATACGTGTATTTAATTCACTAAGCTTGCATAGGCCTGCTTTAACTGCTAGATTTATCTCACATATTTTCGAATTCATACGTCAAATGATATCTCTTTCTAATTGGCTCCGTTTCCCTCATTACCTTATTCTTGCACATTTATCTTACACCTGTCTCCATTTCAGATTCATCTCGAACTTGCGTCAGCTTCTTCTCCCTGTCACAAATTAACTTTAAATCATCTGTTGAAACGAACAACTTCAAACTCAATCCAAGGCCCTTTTCTCATCCTGCAACTTAGTGCAAACACCCTCAGACCATCTCTCGCCACTCCTATGCAAATACTAAAGCTCCACTACACCACCTTCTGTAAATCTTTCGACTACAGGAGTGAAAGTACACAATTTTAAAACCTGCAGCCCCCCCATGATGTCGTTTAATGTCCCTGCTAAAAATGCAAATTGTTACAAGGGGTTTCTAAATTTTGTGTGTCCAATCTACATATTTAGAAACTCTCTACCCCCATCAGAGTCCCGCTGGAGGACTCCTAACTTTTTAAAGGATCGTTTAATCAAGTTTCAAAATCAACTGACGAAAAGGTCTTTACTGGAAGTGACACAAAAATCTTTTTACAGAACAAATTAACATATTCTTCAAAAAAATCACACGAGAGAGAGAGAGAGAGACGAGACGAGAGAGAGAGCGAGAGAGAGAGAGAGAGAGAGAGAGAGAGACTGAACTAGCCTTATACAGGTTGTAATAACACTCGAGTAGATTAATATGACCGGGTCAGTTTTATTTTCCCATAGAACCTACGTAGTTTCAGATGTAAAAATGTGAAATGGTGATCGAGATGAAATCAAGGAGTTAAAAATTATTATTATTATTATTATTATTATTTTTATTTTTTTTTTTTTTTATTTTTTTTTTTTTTTCTCTATCACAGTCCTCCAATTCGACTGGGTGATATTTATAGTGTGGGGTTCCGGGTTGCATCCTGCCTCCTTAGAAGTCCATCACTCTTCTTACTATGTGTGCCGTTTCTAGGATCACACTCTTCTGCATGAGTCCTGGAGCTACTTCAGCCTCTAGTTTTTCTAGATTCCTTTTCAGGGATCTTGGGATCGTGCCTAGTGCTCCTATGATTATGGGTACGATTTCCACTGGCATATCCCATATCCTTCTTATTTCTATTTTCAGATCTTGATACTTATCCAATTTTTCCCTCTCTTTCTCTTCAACTCTGGTGTCCCATGGTATTGCGACATCAATGAGTGATACTTTCTTCTTGACTTTGTCAATCTGGTCTGTTTGCACGTATCACCCTATCCGTTTCTGATACCCATAGTCCCCAGAGGATCTTTGCCTGATCGTTTTCTATCACCTTCAGGTTGATGCTCGTACCACTTATTACTGCAAGGTAGCTGATGTTTCTTGCACAGGCTCCAGTGGAGGGCTTTTGCCACTGAATCATGCCTCTTTTTGTACTGGTTCTGTGCAAGTGCCGGGCATTCACTTGCTATGTGGTTTATGGTTTCATTTTTCGTATTGCACTTCCTACATATGGGAGAGATGTTATTTCCGTCTATCGTACTTTGAACATATCTGGTTCTTAGGGCCTGATCTTGTGCCGCTGTTATCATTCCTTCAGTTTCCTTCTTTAGCTCTCCCCTCTGTAGCCATTGCCAATTGTCATTGCTGGCTAGTTCTTTAGTCTGTCTCATGTATTGTCCGTGCATTGGTTTGTTGTGCCAGTCCTCTGTTCTTTCTGTCTTTCTCCTGTCTCTGTATATTTCTGGGTCTTCGTCTGCTTTTATTAGTCCCTTCTTCCCATGCACTCTTTAGCCACTCGTCTTCACTGGTTTTCAGATATTGCCCCAGTGCTCTGTTTTCGATGTTGACGCCAAGTCCCCTCTATACTTAGTAGTCCTCTCCCTCCTTCCTTTCGTGTTATGTATAGTCTGTCCGTATTTGCTCTTGGGTGTAGTGCTTTGTGTATTGTCATATGTTTCCTGGTTTTCTGATCTATGCTGCGGAGTTCTGCCTTCGTCCATTCCACTATTCCTGCGCTGTATCTGATTACTGGCACTGCCCATGTGTTTATGGCTTTTATCATATTTCCGGCATTGAGTTTTGACCTGAGTATCGCCTGAGTCTCTGCATATATTCTTTCCTGATCGTGTCCTTCATCTCTTGGTGTTTTATATCTCCTCCTTCCATTATTCCCAGTATTTGTATCCTGTCTCATCTATGTGTTTGTGTTGCTCCCATCTGGTAGCTTATCCCTTCAGTTCTCGTTACTTTGCCTTTTTGTATGTTGACTAAGGCGCATTTTTCTATTCCAAACTCCATCCTGATGTCCCCAGATACAATCCTTACAGTCTGGATTAGGGTATCTATTTCCTTGATGCTCTTACCATACAGCTTGATGTCGTCCATGAACATCAGATGGTTTGATTCTGTTACCTCTTTTCTTGAGTTGGTACCCGGCATCCATCTTCTGTAGTACTTTGTCATGGAATCATGGCTACTACGAAGAGTAGTGGGGACAGTGAGTCGCCCTGGAAGATCCTCTCTGATATTAACCTCTGCTAGTCTTATTCCAGAGCTTGTAAGTATTGTATTCCAGTTGCGCATTGTATTTTTGAGGAAGCTGATGGTTGTTTTCCTCTGGCCCCATATATTTTTTCAGGCATTCTATTAGCCATGTGTGTGGTATCATGTCGAAGGCTTTCTTATAGTCTATCCATGCCATGCTTAGGTTGGTTTTCCTTTCTCCTACTGTTCTTCATTACCATTTTGTCTATCAGGAGCTGGTCTTTTGTGCCCCTACAACTTCCTTCTGCAGGCCTTTCTGCTTGGTGGGGGATGGTTGGTGTTTGTCTCCTCTAGGGTAGTTGGTATAGCCTTTCAACTGATTGATACCTGCTTAGTAACTTCCACATTGATTGGTAGGCAGGCTGAATAGGCCTGTAGTTATGGCTATATTTCCCTTACTCTTGTCTTTTTGTATTAAGGATGTTCTTCCTGTGGTCATCCATTTGGGTGCTTGGTGATTTGAGATAACAATGCTGGATGTTGATTCTGCTATTCGTGGGTGTAGGGCCTTGAAGTTTTTGAGCCAGTATCCATGGACTTCATCGGGACTGGGGCTTTCCAGTTTGGCATTTTCTTTAGTTGGTGTCTGACTGTGTCTGTCGTGATGTCTGTGAATCTTTGTTTTATTCTCCCTGTTCTTCTTCCTTGACTTCCTGGAGCCATGTTGCATGTTTGTTGTGTGATACCGGATTGCTCCAATTCGACTGGGTGGTATATATAGTGTGGGGGTCCGGGCTGCATCCTGCCTCCTTAGGAGTCCATCACTTTTCTTTCTATGTGCGCCGTTTCTAGGATCACACTCTTCTGCATGAGTCCTGGAGCTACTTCAGCCTCTAGTTTTTCCAGATTCCTTTTCAGGGATCTTGGGATCGTGCCTAGTGCTCCTATGATTATGGGTACAATTTCAACCACTGGCAATATCACATATCCTTCTTATTTATATTTTTTCAGGTCTTGATACTTATCCATTTTTTTCTCTCTCTTTTCTCTTCTTCACTCTGGTGTCCCATGGTATTGCGACATCAATGAGTGATACTTTCTTCTTGATTTTGTCAATCAACGTCACGTCTGGTCTATTTGCACGTATTACCCTATCTGTTCTGATACCATAGTCCCAGAGGATCTTTGCCTGATCGTTTTCTATCACTCCTTCAGGTTGGTGCTCGTACCACTTATTACTGCAAGGTAGCTGGTGTTTCTTGCACAGACTCCAGTGGAGGGTTTTGCTACTGAATCATGCCCTTTTTGTACTGGTTCTATGCAAGTGCCGGACATTCGCTTGCTATGTGGTTTATGGTTTCATTTTTCGTATTGCACTTCCTACATATGGGAGTGATGTTATTTCCATCTCCCGTTCTTTGTATATATCTGGTTCTTAGGGCCTGATCTTGTGCCGCTGTTATCATTCCTTCAGTTTACTTCTTGAGCTCTCCCCTCTGTAACCATCGCCATGTGTCATCGCTGGCTAGTTCTTTAGTCTGTCTCATGTATTGTCCGTGCATTGGTTTGTTGTGCCATTCCTCTTTTCTGTTTGTCATTCTCCTGTCTCTGTATATTCCTGGGTCTTCGTCTACTTTTATCAGTCCTTCTTCCCATGCACTCTTGAGCCACTCGTTTTCACTGGTTTTCAGATATTGCCCCAGTGCTCTGTTCTCGATGTTGACGCAGTCCTCTAAGTCCTCTCCCTCCTTCCTTTCGTGTTATGTATAGTCTGTATAGTATTTGCTCTTGGGTGTAGTGCATTGTATATTGTCATATGTTTCCTAGTTTTCTGGTCTATGTTGCGGAGTTCTGCCTTCGTCCATTCCACTATTCCTGCACTGTATCTAATTACTGGCACTGCCATGTGTTTATGGCTTTTATCATATTTCGCGTTGAGTTTTGACTTGAGTATCGCCTTGAGTCTCTGCATATATTCTTTCCTGATCGTGACCTTCATCTCTTGGTGTTTTATATCCCCTCCTTCCATTATTCCCAGGTATTTGTATCCCGTCTCATCCATGTGTTTGATGTTTCTCCCATATGGTTAGCTTTATCCTTCAGTCCTTGTTACTTTCCCCCCCCTTTTGTGTGTTGACTAAGGCACATTTTTCTATACCAAACTCCATCCTGATGTCCCCAGATACAATCCATACTGTCTGGATTAGGGTAGCTATTTCCTTGATGCTCTTACCATACAGCTTAACGTCGTCCATGAACATCAGATGGTTAATTCTGTTGCCTCTTTTCTTGAGTTGGTACCCGGCATCCATCTTCTGTAGTACTTTTGTCATGGGAATCATGGCTACTACGAAGAGTAGTGGGGACAGTGAGTCGCCCTGGAAGATTCGTCTCCTGATATTAACCTCTGCTAGTCTTATTCCAGAGCTTGTAATTATTGTATTCCAGTAGCGCATTGTATTTTTGAGGAAGCTGATGGTGTTTTCCTCTGCCCCATATATTTTCAGGGATTCTATTAACCATGTGTGTGGTATCATGTCGAAGGCTTTTTTATAGTCTATCCATGCCATGCTTAGGTTGGTTTTCCTTCTCTTACTGTTTTTTTTTCTTCTTCTTCTTCTTCTTCTTCTT
>NC_087204.1:7609585-7616793 GCF_015104395.2 Macrobrachium nipponense
CGCAAGACTCTGCCTACACCAAGGAAACTACGTAAAATTATCCCACTATGTCAGATTATTCCTATGATGACCCCTCTATGTAAAATTCAATTGTCCATGGCTAGGCTGAGTGCCTCAGTGGCGTGGTTGGTATGGTTTATGCCTGCCACCTCGGTGGCCGCGAGTTCGATTCTTGGACATTCCATTAAAGGGTCAGAGATGTGTATTGCTGGTGATAGAAGTTCACTCTCGTCGTGGTTCGGAAGTCACGTAAAGCCGTTGGTCCCGTTGCTGAGTAACCACTGGTTCCATGCATCGTAGAAACACAATACAAACAAAAAACAAACAAACCACAGCTACGCTGTCTAAAAATCAGAGAGGACCCCAATTCTTTTGTGGTATAGTCGCTTCTAAGTGTACGAACAACCTAGGATCGTCGTTTTCCGTAAAACTGTAAATTAAAGAAAATAAGGACGCTCTGTTTAACTTCAATTCGTATCGCCATCTCGTGTCAAAATATCGAAGACAAAGCAACACAATGCACCTGGGTTTCTTACTTAGTTTTCAGCCAGTTTCAGGTAATTTAGAATGCTGGGTTTTACGAATGCAAAAAAAAAAAAAAAAAAAAAAAAAAAAACTATAATTTAGTAAAGGCAAGAAGAGCTTGAAGGATACACGATCTCCATATCATACCACATCATAACTGGATAATTAGATCATTAGGAGAGGCTAATTTCGTACCTTGTGCTCTCTTGCAAGGTGAAAATAATGCTACATATTATATGAAATAATGCATAGAAAAATGTCCTTATTTTGAAAAAGTATCCATATCAAAATGTCAGCGCTAACGACAACGTAGTATATGTAATCCTGTCTCTTGCTATCTGTTACTCTGTTCTCTCCTGCTATCTGTTAGTCTGTGTTAGTCGAGTGTAGGTGGGATGGTTGTTTCGTGTGCTTTTTTGGGATCTATACAATTCTGTGACAGGTTTTTTGTTTTTAGAAATATATTTATAGCTTTTTCAATTAATATTATCTTGTGTAACTCCGTTTAATGATCGGCGAGATGGCGTGATTCTGTAGGGGAAGATATGTTATGGAAAGGCATTCACGAGAACGATGCTCAGGACAGAAATCGATGGAGACGACTCATTCACAACGGCGACCCCATATTAAAATGGGTTAAAGCCAGGAAGAAGAAGAAGAAGGTGTTATGTGACTCCGTTTAATGATAAGGCGTCAGTAACATCGTCGTTGCGACGCCAGTAAGAACTAACAAATCAATCAATCTTAAAGGAGAGGCGAAATGTTGATAAAATAAAGAATAGCTCAAATAAAAGGGTCCCCACAAAAGACGCGGCGTGAAACCAGGAAAA
Organism: Macrobrachium nipponense; assembly: GCF_015104395.2. Taxonomy (NCBI): domain Eukaryota; kingdom Metazoa; phylum Arthropoda; class Malacostraca; order Decapoda; family Palaemonidae; genus Macrobrachium; species Macrobrachium nipponense. The sequence goes on from NC_087204.1 coordinate 7,610,941, forward strand.
CAACGTGTTAAAGATCTGCCCGACCGAGGACTTTGGGCAATTGGATGACCAGACCTTCTTTCCTCCTCTTCCTCTTGGCATACAAAGCGGGCATCAGCTGGGACTGTTTCCCTTTCATTGATATTCGAGTGGCAATTCGCACACTCTGGGTCCACTTCACGAGATACTGCTCGCCTCGTTTTCCGTTTCACTTTTTGTAGTTGCAAGTATTTTTCACCATCTTCTCTTCCTTGGATGTTGTTATAAAGAGGAACAGCCCAGAGCGTCCTGAATATGAATGAAGATGTTTGGTATATACATTATTTAACTTAGCGGTTGCATTAGAAATGAAATGAGTGTTGACGATACGAATATTCCAGAAAAAAGTCTTTCTGGACATTGATAATCGTTACTTTAAGATCGTCCATTATTTTCGATTTAATAATCTTTCTTATTATTCTGTATGTCTTAACTGAATATGGTTTGTAAGTGATTGAATGATAAGACAAATCTTTGAGGTTTATCTTCGAAGTCATGAAAACCGAATATAGTTTGTCAGTGATTATCAAATAATAAGATAGATGCTTTGACATTTATCTTGGAAGTGGTGGAAAATTCATTAAAGTAGCTCAAATTGAAATCTTGAGCAGTTGGATAAATCCTCAATTCTTGAGCAGTTGTATAACCCTAAATCCCTTTATACTTTATATATATATATATATATATAATATATATATATATATATATATATATGATATATATATATATATATATATATATATATATATATATATATATATATATATACACACAGACACACACACACACACACACACACACATATATATATAATATATATATATATATATATATATATATATATATATATATACATATATATATATATATATATATATATATAATATATACATGGCCATATTTCCGAATTCCTGATAAATATACTGCAATATTCAATGCAGTGCTTAATTTCTTTACAGTAAAATCGTTGTGAAGCTGTCACTAATTGTAAAGAATATTTTTTTTTATAAAAATATGATAATTTTGTGTTAGGCCATTGTTTTTCACGCTCTCTTTAGATGTCGGTAAATATGCTCTTTTACTATTAGAAATAGTTTTCTGTGCAACTGGCCAAATACGAATTAACTTGAACATTAACAAGAGCAAGAGTATAACAATATAAGAAAACAATTATGTTTCACAGACACAAAAAAATAGATCCAAACGTAGATAAATGTGCTGATAAGCGTAAAAATAATGTTAATGTTTAATATTTATGCCGTGGAGGCGTTTTATACCGTTTTTTCCCCTTATTCTCAGTGCCTCTCATAAAGAATTTTTTTTTAATTCGTGGAAAAAAGATATCGTTTGTTTATGCAGTCTATCCTCCTGTATTATAAAGTTAGCGTGTTTTTACGAAGCTCATTGGTAATATAAAAGCAATATCCAGAAGATATTGCCTGCATAAACGCGCCATTAGAGCATTAACATTAATATGGAAGAGGTCACCCTAAATACACACCTCTTTAATCGCAAGTGCATTGAGTGTACATTAATATTTTTAGTATCTTTTTAAGAAGCAGTCTCGTAAAACCGTCGTGTTTCAGTGTTTCATACAACAAAGATATTAACAGAGGTATTTCTAAATACATATTTTTGAAATGTAGGTTGATTGAGGGATACCCAAGCCCATTTTACTGTCTGCTCTCTTTACCTTCTGATTTAATGGGAAACTGTTTTACCATACAACGTTTGCCATCTGTTATGGTAAAACGCTCTGCCACCAAAGTTTTCAGGGTTTTACCATGATTATTGTCCGTTCAGCTTTTCGGGAAATAGTTATTTATTTATGAACTCTGTAAATATTCTTAACTTCAAACTATGTACATGTGTGCAATCCTGAGTATATAAATTGATGGGTATGTCAGAATTGAACAATACCAGTTAGCCTATCTACTGGATTTTTTGTGGACAAAAATACGAAAAAATAGATAAAAAAAAAAAACTCCAACTGGAATAATCCCCCCACCAAAGAAGCCATAATAGATACGAACCCTGATACTTTGAGTCATATTTTAGACAGTGAGTGATCTATCTAAACTTATGAACCAAAAGCCTGAAGACAAAAAAGGATACAAAGGAAATTACAATGACAAGATTTTTATCATCTTGGAGTAAATAAGAAGCGCAAACATTAGCTCAAGATAATGATAGACAAAACGAGAAGAGATCACGGCTCTGTATGCAGTATTGAATGTTCAGGTACACAAAAGACCACAAATCCACACCTGCAGAATTATGGATGAACTGGAATATGATTGTTTGAAAAGAAATGGGGGTGATCAACCTTGTAACTCCTCGTAACAACGTTTCTGTAGGATGTCATGATTCCCGATTTTATCTATATAAACTTCTGTACTGTGTTGTCTTTGCTGTCCTGATCTGTGTCAGTGGAAAGTAATACACGCAAGAAAATGGAATCATTAACTATAATCACTGTTATCTGTGGTCGGAGGAGATCATGTAACAAAAGAAATTGTTAGAGTTAAAGATGGTTTTTAATGTTATTTTTTTAATGTAAGTGCGGATTTTATAGGGAAATAAAGATACAATATTTCATACAAGAAGTAGAAAATAAAAGAGTGTCCACTAGCTAATTGACTCTCCGCCTTAAACTCCCACAGGATTATTCCTTTTTTTTTCTCCCTTTTCCTATTTTTGTTGTCCCCTGAACTCTAGTGACGTTCATAGTAACGCGAAAGAGAAGTGATTGGTGTTCAGATGAAAAAAATATTTATAAGGGAGATCGCTACAGCTGTTGAACTGTGAGAAAAATGTCACAGATCTTATTTTAACAATGGGATCTGAACTCCTAAAGAATCTCTTTGTCTTTGAAATGGTTATTGGGATGGTGTGGAGGATATTATTATTATAATTAGCCTCCAACCACACTGCGTGTGTATATAATGTATCGTGTGTATATAATCAAATTCCTCTCCATGAATCATGTGTGTCAGTCTATATTGTATAATGTATCGTGGATAATTATTCAAATTCCTCTCCATGAATTTTGTGTCAGTCTGCATTCGTGCAACAATGATATGTTGTTTACTGGGTCTTTACTCTTTGCCATTCTCATTATCAAAATTAACCAACATTCTTTCCTATCTCCTATTCCATTTCCAAAAACGAAAGTGCTCCCGAGCTCCCTCGGTATCTTATCACGGATATATACCTAACCCTGGGCCAAAAGAATGGGTATTTTTTAATGAGGTTTTGAGCGGGAGAGAGAATTGCGCACTGAAAGGGAAGATGGAGGAATAATCATTAATAGCCGTCAGAAAGAAACGAACGAAAAAGAGTTAAGAGATCGGGTGGTAAAAGTATCTCTGGGTAACAAGAAAACTCGATAAGATATAGAAACGAAGTTTATATGCATGAAAGTGTCTTATATTCTAGATTTGAGTTTCTGCTTGTGATTTTCTGTTAGAAATCGTCGATGGAATTAGCGACGGGGAATATTCTTTTTCAATTCCCCTATTTCAACCTATTTCCTTTTTTGATTGATATTCAAATCCCTGGTATGTGCAATTAGCATTCGTAACAGCGCAAACTCTTTCGAAATCAAAATCTATAAATCCGATCATCAAGGACGATGAAGAATGTGGCACTCAGAATGGTAAAATTATAATCACAGAATAATTTGGGAGGAACTTTGGCACCGTACATAGCTCCTGACATAAATTTTCCCCAGGTCATAGTGAATTCTAGTGTTTCACAGTTAAACTTGTCTTTCTATTTGATCTGTTCTTGGGGCAGCTTGGATACTGCAAAGGAACAGGAGTTGCTTTGCCATTCCCTCGAGACTGTCATGTATGATTAAATTACGAAAATAATCTTTGCATAAATGCAGCTCGAGTTCATAAATCAGTTCCCTTGTAGAGTGCGATACCTTCAGTAACTTAATTTCAGTTTCGTATGGAGTCGATAGATTTTACCTAACTGGTATTTCTGTTTTATCTTAATTCTTTAGAAAAAAATACTCTTTGATCGTACCGAAGGATTTTGAAAGCTGTCCTTGATCATCCCAGATTTAGTTTGTAAATAGAAATAATAATCGTAAATACGTCAAAGTAATAGAGTATTGTTTTTAAGTTAACATTCTTCAGATATACAGTAATAGCCCAACATTTTAGGTCACGTTATAATTTCTTATTTATATAAAGGGCCCTTTGATGTTTTTCTTATGAAGGAAATAATTGCCTCATCTTTACGCATGTACAAGTTGGGTTATACTAGTTATATTGAATGTAGATACTCCATAGACGTTGTTAATATATGATCAATGCTTCGAATAATCACAGTTAAGTAGGAAAAAAGCGCCGTTTCAAATCTACTGACTTCGGGCTTTAGCTCGACTCCAAAAAAGTAAGTTTTATTTACTGTTAACTTAAAGCTGTCTATCACTGTCAGTATGTTTTTAAAGATTCATAACAGTGCATATTGCTATTAAAAAAAAATTCTTGAGCTTCTTAGATGCTGTTCAACTTTAAAGATGCTTTTTTGAGTAACATATGTATGTATTTGGGTGTAGACACACACACACACACACACACACACAAATGATTGGAATTGCTAATTTTTAAAAATGCCCTTTGACTGTAAATATAGCAAAATGAATATTGCATCTGTACTTCCAGTGATAGGATTCAACATCAGGTTCTGATGAAAAATTCATCATAAAACTAGATTGCAGTGATAAATGAACAAATCTGGCTTAATTAGCACATCGAAATTTGGAGTCATAGTTAGAGAGTATTCGAAACCCAGTGTAATTGGAAATTACAATTCGTTAATGAAGTTTCACAACAACGCTTAGCTGAGTGTGTAACAATTATAAGTGTGTAACAATTATAAGTGTGAAAGATGGTACATGATTAATTTGTGTGCTTGTAGAGCAATCAGTAGGTGTAATGAATGTCATCATTATAAAGTTTGGTATTATTTTTAATGATGTTACCATTATTTAACTAAAAAGCCTTTATGCGAGACAGTCTTCCATTACCTCAAACCATATAACTTCTTCCCTTTCCTGTATAATATAACTTTTAGACAAATATCTTATTGTGAAGAATTTCTTTACCAGGCATTTTCCTGTAATATATTTATATTTTTAAAGCCATTGTTTAGATAGTGTGGTTGAATAATCCTAAAAGTATACTATACTGTCGTATTTCTGTTTGTCTTAGACCTTAGTTACTACCTTGTGGCTGAAGATATGCAAAGTGGAATGACATTTTGCTTACATGGGGAGTAAGCCTACAAGCCACTTTGTTGTTGTTGTTGTTGTTGTTCTTGCTGTTATTGTTATTGTTGGGTGATAGGAAAGCCCAATCAAAAACCATATAATGATCTGAAATAGGTGTTTCCTCGTTTTAGGATAGTATATTTATTATTTGTTTATTAGAATGAAAATGCAAAAATAGATAATGCGTATGTTAAACAGTACAGAACAATTATTTCTAAAAAAAACTTTGCGCATTTATTTTTAATTTTCATTGGCGAAACAAAGCGTTATTTGACCTTAGATTTTATCATGCACCGAGTAAGCTGGAGTTTCGTAAGCTCACGCCTTGTTTCATGAAGAAATGATAAGGTATATATATAGATATATATATATATATATATATATATATATATATATATATATATATATATATATATATATATATATATATATATATATATATATATATATATATATATATATATATATATATATATATATATATATTCACAAAATTTAATCAAGATGCAATACCGTATTGGATTACATCAACGGTATTGTCCCACACT
>NC_087204.1:7619793-7624793 GCF_015104395.2 Macrobrachium nipponense
ATATATATATATATATATATATATATATATATATATATATTATATATATATATATATATATATATTGAGTGTATGTGTGTATTAGGAATAATTGCATGGCTCAGCATAATTACCTAAGTAAATTTGGATGAGTATATGCAAACAAGATTAGTTTTGCGTCAAGTTCATTACTCAACGCTCTTTATTCAGTTTTTTTAAAAAATTTCACGATGATGTCAGATGTTTATGAGGAGCATTCGCCCCATAAATTATTTTATTATGAGTCTTAAGGAGACTAAGGGGTAAAATACACGTTTTACATAGGGTGAAATAATTTAGCAGCAAAACTAATGTCAAGCGTATGAAACAGCTGCAATTCAGGAAATTCAAGGTATAAAATTGGTCTCAGTCTGGAATAATTACCCTCAAGAATCGTCAATTAGCTTGAGATGCGAATAAAGGAAGAATGAATCCTCCACTTCCGTTCTAAAATCGGTGGTGTGGTTTGTATCTCAAGTGGAGTCGATCTCCACCTATTTGCACGATGACCCGTCTCCGCGATCATTGGTCGAAGACACTTATGCCATTCAAGGGGGCAAACTTCCCTTCGACCTCTGTTCGCCTGACACAAGAAGTCGAGAAAGTCCGAATGGTTCCCGAAAGGGAAGAAAGTCTGGATACTGAGGCATAAACTCGTTTATTATTTGCGAAAGGTAGGGATTTCTCCCACAGATACCATTACTGAGAGAGAGAGAGAGAGACAGACAGACAGACTATTGTTCTGCTTCAGAACTGAATCCTATAGTCTACTCGCTTTAATGAATGGAAGGAACTGAAAATGCCACTTATATTTTTAAGTGTTCATTACTTGCTTTAATGAATGAAAGGAATGAACAATACAATTCATATGTTTCACTGTGTTCATTACTTGCTTTATTGAATGAAATAATGAAAATACATTCACTAGTTTTCTACAGTGTTTTCAATGTATCATGAAAACCGACCACACCTACCACGTTTGCTTCCATCAAAAACTCACAAAGTCATATCATGCGAAGTAATTCCCACCAGACAGTTTAATCCCACCAGCAATAATCAAAAACTTCACAATAAATATTCGAATCCTTTTAGAGACAAGTAATTAAAACAGCTTTGAATGAGAAGTCAGTTCTCTCACAATTTACTATTTCCCTACAGGTGTTTGGAGAGTGGGCGAGCTTGGGACAATACCATTTTGTAATCCAATACGGTATTGCATCTTGATTAAATTTCAAGGATATATATATAATATATATATATATATATATATATATATATATATATATATATATATATATATATATATATATATATATATATATATATATATATATATATATATATATATATAACCTTATCATTTCGTCATGAAACAGGGCGTGAGCCAACCTCTATCTTACTCAGGTGCGTGATGAAATTTCAGCGTCCTCAGGTGGATAATAAAATCTAAGGTCAAATAACGCATTGTTTCGCCAACGAAAATTAAAATAAATACACTATATTTTTTTTAGAATAATAATTGTTCTGTACTGTTTAACATACGCATTATTTACTTTTTGCATTATCATTCTAATAAATAAATCATAAATATCCTATCCTAAAATTCCTGTACCTTCAACACCAACACAAAAAACACCTATTTCAGATCTTTATAGGCTTTTCGATAGGGCTTTCCTACCCACATCTAACAAGAACAATAACAGCAAGAACAATAACAACACCAAAGTAACTTATAAGCTTACTCCCCCGAGTAAGCAAAATGTCATTACAGTTTACATATCTTCGGCCTCAAGGCGACTAAGGTCTAAGGACAAACAGAAATACCAACAGTATAGTATACTATTAGGACTATTCAACCACACTATCTAAATAAGGGATTTAAAAATGCAAATATATTACATGAAAATGCCTGGCCAAGAAACTCTTCACAGTAAGATATTTGTCTAAAAGTTACATTATACAGAAAAAACACGAATTTATACGGGTTGACATAATGGAAGTCTGTCGCTAACAAAGGCTTTTTAGTTAAATAATGGTAACATCATTAGAAAAAATACCAAACTACATGACGATGACATTCATTACAGCTACTGATTACTCTACAAGCACACAAATCAATCATGTACCGTCTTTCGCACTTATAATTGTTACACACTTATAATTGTTACTCACTCAGCTAAGCGTTGTTGTGAAACTTCATTAACGAATTGTAATTTCCAATTACACCGGCTTTCGAAAACGCTCTAATTATGACTTCAAATTTTGGTGTGTTAATTAAGCCAGATTTGTTCATTTATCACTGCAATCTAGTTTTAACAGTAAACAGTTAACAGTAAATAAAACTTACTTTTTTGAGTCAAACTTAAGCCCTAGGTGAGCAGTTTTGAAAGGGCACTTTTTCCTATTTAACTGTAATTGTTTGAAGTATATATCGTATATTAACAACGTTTATGGAATATTTACATTCAATAAAACTGGTATAACCGAACTCGTAAATGCGTAAAGATGAGGCAATTGCTTCATAAGAACCTTTTATATAAGTTAGAAACTATAACTTGACCTCAAAGTGTTGAGCTATTACCGTATATCTGAGAATGTTAACTTAAAAACAATACTCTATTACTTTGACGTATTTGCGATTAATTATTTCTATTTACGAACTAAATCTTGGATGATCAAGGACAGCTTTTAAAATCCTTCGGTACGATCAAAGAGTTTATCTTTTTTAAAGAAATAAGATCAAAAATAAATACCAGTTAGGTAAAATCTATCGACTCCATACGAAACAGAAATGAAGTTACTGAAGGTACCGTACCCTACAATGGCAGTGATTTATGAACTCGAGCTGCATTTATGCAAAGATTATTTTCGTAATTCAATGATACATGACTGTCTCGAGGGAATCGCAAAGCACCACCTGTTGCATTGCAGTATGCAAGCTGCCCCAAAAACAGATCAAATAGAAAGACAGCTTTAACTGGGAAGCACTAGAATTCTCTATGACCTGGGGAAGATTTATGTACGGTGGCAAAGTTCCTCTCAAATTATTCTGTGATTATAATTTTACCATTCTGAGAGACACATTCTTCATCGTCCTTGATGATCGGATTTCTAGGTCTTGATTTCGAAAGAATTTACGCTGCTACGAATGCTAATTGCACATGACAGGGATCTGAACATCATCGAAAGCATGGAAAGGGTAATTCGCTGATCGTATGCAAAAAGGAACAAACGTATCCTGCAACATCAAAAAAGGACATTTATTGAAATAGGGGAAAGTGGAAAAGAATATTCCCCGTCGCTACTGACGAGCATATATAGTACCCTGCAGGTAGGTACAGCAGCAGCAGGTCGGGCCAATAACTGACTCCTGGTGAGGGATCCTGCCACCAAGAGGACGTGATTAAATGAATGGCTGCCGGAGACGCAGACGAGGGAGGTCGAGCAAGAGGTTGTACTATATTTCCTCCAGGGATGTCAGTATTAGATGGGAGCCTCAATAAACAACATAATCCTCACAAAAAAGGACAAGTTTTACCGTTTTATCAAGAGATTTTATATGTTAGTTTACATATATAATGTGCATATATATAAAAGTATTGATATAATTCATATTACCCTCTCGCTATTTGAATATACGACGAGAGGTTCACAGATCCCTGAGAAATATAATGTACGTGTTATGAATTGATGTAGGGGATTTTAGATGATTAGTATATTACCATTAACGAATGTAATCTAATCGGTAAATGAATATTTTAAGTGCTAACACTCAAATCTATAATGCAAGAGCATATATATATATATATATATATATAATATATATATCATATATATATATATATGTGTGTGTGTGTGTGTGTGTGTTGTGTGTGTGCGTGTATGTGTATATACATACATACACAGAGAGAGAGAGAGAGAGAGAGAAAGAGAGAGAGAGAGAGAGAGAAACGTCAACTCAATAAGGAATTAAGGCTGCAGCATTCAAAAGTGTTTCAAGTGGTAGGTTAAGATTCCTGGTTTTTTCCCTCTTATATTCTCCTTTCAACAGCTAGGTGAAGTCACATATGCTACAGCGTTTCATATATATCGTGATACAACTATGATAAACTGATACAGAACACACACACACACACACCATCAGGCCCTTCCCTTTCCAAGAAGGGCGGGCGCACAGAAAAAAAAAATGACGTCCATTATCCGGAGGAGATTTCATAGAGACCTCATTAAACGTCAAAGGCGGCATCTGAAAGTGACAGAATCATAAGGTTAAAAAGGGTCTTGACTTCTTCCATTACGTAACACATTCTTGAGAAATCCGCCCACCAGCTCACTACCTTACCTGACACTTCAATCTGATACATAAGCAGATCTTATAAGTGACATTTTAACGTTAAGAAAAATGCAATTATTTTGTATAATCATGAAGCTGCATTATTTAAAAATTTATGCTTTATACGGGCTTTTTTTTTCTTCAGGACATTATTTCGGTCTTTGCTCATGCAATACTCAAGTTTGAGATTCTTAAAAAATTTAAGCTGTGTAAGAAAAATCAAAGAGTGGGTTAGGTCACCGTCAATGGACTGGTTAACCCTTTAACAGTTTAGTACGTTATATACGTAGCACGCCAACGTTACCTGAGCCGTTAAAGTACGTATATATACGGAGAGCAGATGTTTGACCGTGACGTTTAGTACGTATATATACGATTGATTTTTCCTGCCTTTCTTTCAAGGTAAATCCTCTATAATGTATTCTCTCTAAGTCCGAGGAAGTGTTGTTGACCTTATCCAAACAAAAAAAACTTCTTCCCGAACACCCCTTTTATCATAATTTTCCTGATTTTGTATATCTAAAGCGGGAATTCGCCAATCACTTGGCTGAGTCGCTATGTAGCGAGAGAACCCGCTGCTGGCTGGTCGTTCATTTACACGGAATTTTGGTCTTTCAACGCCGGGGGGTAAAAGGGCTATAATCCTTTC